>NC_072732.1:65212896-65390971 GCF_026930045.1 Uloborus diversus | reverse complement strand
AAAAAGGTTTGGGGTCAAAATGTCGCCACCGAAATGTCGCGGGACAAAATGTCGCGGCCAAAATGTCGCCGGGCCAAAATGTCGCCGGTCCAAAATGTCGCCGGGCCAAAATGTCGCCGGGCCAAAATGTCGCCGGGCCAAAATGTCGCCGGGCCAAAATGTCGCCGGGCCAAAATGTCGCCGGTCCAAAATGTCGCCGGTCCAAAATGTCGCCGGTCCAAAATGTCGCCGGGCCAAAATATTGCCGATCCAAAATGTCGCCGGGCTAAAACGTCGCCTGTCCAAAATGTCATCGTGCCAAAATGTCGCCATGCCAAAATGTCGCCGGGCCAAAATGTCGCCTGTCCAAAATATTGTAGATCCAAAATTCGTTTATTCAGTTGGTAAGAAAAATTAAAATGTACAAAAATGATGTTTAACACCAAATTTGCAGAATAAATGGTTACTGCCTTTAATGAATGTCTCCGTTAAAAATGGGACTGGACTAACCGAGTTTCATGATAAATTCTAAAAAGATTATTCCGTTTAGATTCACAACTCTCGGCTGTTTTTCAGCAAACAAATAGAATACAAGCGTTACGTTATCTTATTTCTTGTGACTCGCTATCTACCAACTGTAAAACGTTCTGACGGCGTTCAGTTCTGACGTTCGCTAAATTATTTTAAACTTTTCTTCAAGAATAGTGTGCGTTTGTATGTGACCGATTTTTTGGGGACATTCTACGTCAAAACCTGTAGTAAGAATTCGAACGATACCCGCAAGTACCCATATATGATTTAGGGCTGCGTGGTTTTTTGCGTCAATTCGTTCAAGATAGTGGAGTAACTGAACGTTTTCATCGATATGCGTGACTGTCATTGCTCAAAAAATGATGAAGGGAATCAAATAAAATGTTAGGAAGCAGCAGGGGGACAGATTTTGGGCTCAATAACACCAGAGGGTGGAGCAATCGAATGTTTTTTCCTTTCTTTTTTATTATCTGTGATTGATATATCTCAAAAAGTAATACAGTAGACCCTCGTTTTCAGCGGGTTTATTTTACGCGGTTTCGATTATACGCGGTTGAAGATTTGACACCTTTATTTTATTTACGCAGATGAGTTTCGGTGTTACGCAGATGCGGCAATGCAAACAGGTAACATTTTCCTCTCTTTCAAAACCCAAGCTCCTAAAGATTGCAGATTACACGTAACTAACTGCATTTTGGCGTGCTAATAATCGAACTTGGGTCCTTGGAGACATTTTATGCGATTGGTTCCAGAGCGTTTTCCATCAGAAGTAAAGTGATTAAACTCACACAGTTCAGAACTCACTGGAAGAAGAACTTTTAGGAGTGACAAAGGAGGTCAAAACCAACGCGGATACCGACTCCGGTGACACACAACCAAAAACGCTCACATTGAAAATTTTCGAACCATCTGTAGACAATAGGAATGATTTTTCTGATTTGTCAGTGAAAGAAGATTCTATCATGGAAATGACGCAAGTGATCATGGATGAGTTAATGTTAAGCAAAGAATTGGAGGAAAAATTCTTAATGACTACCAAAAAACTATCATAGTCAGCTCTTCTTCATAAACAGAACACGAAATTAGTTTGTTTTCTTTATGCATATTGTGCATAAAAATTGATATAAGTACACATTAAACTTTTTATACAATTAGTCATCACTAGAATGAAGTATTTTTTTAATCTACGGAACCTAATTCCTATTTTGACACTAATATTAGGTCTCAATTTTCGCGGTTTCGATTTACGCAGCATTTCCGTGGAACATAACCCCCGCGTAAAACGAGGGTCTACTGTACAAGGGTTAAGACAAAATTTGGTCTACAGGTATATCTTAAAATGCGAGTTGCTCATTTATTTTTGGCTTCAGTCATCCCAAAAGGATGGATCACAGAATAATTTTTATCGTTTTATGTGACTGCTATATCTCAAGAAGTAATGCGAGGATTCATACAAAAATGTAGTATACAAGTGAAATTAAACGAAAACAAGCCTTATTTTCGTTCTAAGTTGAGTTTCGTAATCGTTTACGCGAGTCAGTGTAATTAAATAAACAATGAAAAATATACTGAATTTATATATGAGAGGTTGAGCATGATATCAATAAAATCTAAATTAGTCGTGTATTCCTCTCATTTTTGTAGCACTTTAACTAGCGTGAGTGCTAAATAAAAACTGAGTTTGCATTCTTATATAATTTGCGTAGTAAAAATTCACTAATTAAAACAGCAATTTTTTCTGAGAGAGAAAAACTTATTTGTTTATTATTATTATTATCAATATTCTTTTCTTTCTGAATTACCAAGCTATATTGAGGTGGAACTATTACTTTTTGAAACTCATTTTAAAAATAAGTCTAGGTCAAAATTGATCTGAATAATCTCATTGATATCAGTTATTTCACCCTACATTATGAAATTTTTTCTTTTCTATTTAAAATTGGAAAATGTGATTAGCTGACAAGCGCTACTTCGCATGCATGAAAGTATTCTCTTGAAAACCTTCAATAAAATAGCTGTTCTGAAATTGTCCCTTGGTGTTCTATCGAATATATAAATTTCATGAATGTTGAGAATTGAAAATATTTGTCATCGCGTAGAGTCGTTTTTCAAAAATCTGAGTGAAAGACACCTGTTTCAGCAGTTACGGGTTTCATTGATTTTAAAAGATTTGACGGTGAACATTTCGACGTAATTTCAGAATTTTACTCATAAGAGATGGGAGTTCCCACGGCAGTTTTGATCTTACTTTAACCAACGTATATCTCACTGAAAACGTAGTTTTTTTTTTTTTTTTTTTTTTAAACAGTTCTTAGGGTAATGTTGATAAATCTATGAGAAAATTAAATTTCATTAAGATACTTTTCTACTTTATTTCCACCCTGGCCCGTGATTTCGAATTTTTCCAGTGAAAGGGGAGAGGGAGGATAACGGGCGTATGTATAACCAATGCAAATTTCATAGGATTGCTATAAAAACCACTCCCACTTGTATATAAAAAAAAATTCAAAGTCGAGGGCCATTCCGCCTGATCCCCTAAATGACTGACCTGTCGCCACCGTAATAATATGTTAGAGTGAAGGAGTTATTTGTTTTTACTTCATTACGCCAAAAAACACAAACCTCCTATTCTCTTGCCATATTCAAATTGCGCCTCACTATTCTTTCATTCGCGTTTAGAACAGTTTAGTTTTACTTCCATACCAATTTTTTGTCTGAATCCTTGCGTTACATCTTGATCCTTTATGTTACATCTTGAGTATTATTATTAATCAGATTAAACGAGAAAGAGAATTCCGTTGCAGCAGCCTTTCACATGTTTACGTTTGTAATAGTATACAGAAAAACGTATGTTTTTCTGAAAACTATTAATTTTCTGGAATTAATCTGATGTTTACGAATTAAGACAGGAGAAAACGTTTGGAATTTTTGAAGGAACTTACTTTGAAAGGCAATTAATATTCTTTCGCAACTTTTATGCTGGAAAGCATCGACGTACATTTAAATTTTTCGTACAAATTGAACTAGCGAATTTTAGGCCGGCGACATTTTGGGCCGGCGACATTTTGGGCCGGCGACATTTTGGGACGGCGACATTTTGGACCGGCGACATTTTGGACCGGCGACATTTTGGGCCGGCGACATTGTGGACCGGCGACATTGTGGACCGGCGACATTTTGGACCGGCGACATTTTGGACCGGCGACATTTTGGACCGGCGACATTTTGGGCCGGCGACATTTTGGACCGGCGACATTTTGTACTGGCGACATTTTGGACCGGCGACATTTCGGGCCGGCGACATTGTGGACCGGCGACATTTTGTCCCGCGACATTTTGGCCGCGACATTTTGGGCGTATACCATTCAAAAAGCGTTACCGTGGAAACGCAAAATAAAATGGTTAAAAACTTGAATAGAGATTAGATTTTTGAACTTCATTTAATTCGCTTGTAACTTTTTTCTAATGGAGATAGAGGCTTCAACTTTCAACCATAGGTTGAGTTAAATCTGGAGTAAAAAAAAGCAGCTCTCTTGAATGGTGTCAAAAAGAAAACTGTGGGACAATTCCTTCGCTTTTTATTGATAGATTTAATGAAGCAAGTAGTGCCTAAATTTCAGCTAAGCCTAAACAAAATCGAGCTAAAAATGCAAATAACTCCCGCCGTAAGTAAGTTAGAGCCTTGAAACAAATTGCGTAGAACGCAGGAAATTCTACTCTTTCCAACGATATGTAATATTAATGTGTGCAAGTAATTTTTAACTCCCATAGTCGAGAATTTACATGACAGTTGGGCCTAAATTAGAATAAAAAAACAACCATTCATCGAATTATTTTCTAACTGGCCTGCAAACCTTCTCAGAGCTTAAAGGAATAAATTGTGAAAATTTCAGCAAAATCGGCCGGGTAGTTCTCAAGTTTTGGGAGTTCAAACACACAGACGCTTTTTTGGAGACTTCATTTTATACTATGTACACCCCTGTTCATTAGTAGTTTTTTGACTTTAAATGCAGAGGAATCATACAATTCATCTGGGAAATCAGGGGCGAATCAATTGCTTGCCGCCCTCAAATTTTGGAAGCAATGTAATCATGATTTGTGTATGCATTTTTTTGTTTTTCCCTAGGTCTCTGCTCTCCTTCCCCCTGCCCTGGAAAATTCGTCAATAATGAGCTTGTAGAAGGCACTTTTCTAAAATTAAACTTTATCATGGTATTAAACAATAAGTTACCACTCTTAAGTCGGAACTACAGGCAATATGCCAGACAGCCTGGTTTATTCCAGACTGAAGAGTTCTAATACAGTCTCTGGTTGAGAAACTCGGGCTTTCTGGTACATTGCATTTATCGTGGTCTTTTCAATGGTAACAACACTTTCATGAAAGAAGGAACAATTTAAGAAGTCGTAGGTTTAATTCTCACTCTGCCTTGGGGGACTATTTCCTTCTCTTTGTGATATTAATCTTTCCTATGTTTTGTGTGGAGTTAATAAAATTAGAATTGTAGTAAATCAGGTTATTAAAAGTACAAGCATCTTGTATAGAGAAAGCATGCACCCCACTCTTTGTGTATGAATATGTGAACCCTACTTTCCCTCTAGAAATATTCAAAAATTCTATAGCTCCTAGTTAAGTTTTAGGTCAGGGAAATAAGAAAGTGCATTTGTAAAAGCACAAGGAATGGCCTTGTAAAACTTTTTAGAACAGGAATTCTCCATTGCTGGTCTGGGAAATCAGCACTGATGCACGGAAAAATCTGACCTATATAATAAAATTTTTCCATGTTTGCATTTTTAAAAATAACTTGAAAATAAATAAAATAAATAAAGTGAAATAAAATCTGGCACAATTTTATTTTATGTGAGACTCTACCCCAGATCTTTGGCTTGTTGCAACGAACCAACTCCCTAAATTTTAAACAACATAATACATATTAAGCTTGTCTGCTATTAAATAACTTATTTTTCCACACCTAATATGTTCCATTTTAATCTGCTTTATACTAGATGGAATTAAGTTAACAGTTTTTAATTCTGCTATTTAATGTATTTTAATTTCCAACATTAATTTTACATGCTGTTAATTTCTACCATTCTGCAGATTTCTTCAGATTAGAAATGTAAAAATCATGCAAATTACACTTATATGGTTGAAAGCTCCGGCAAAATGTTAACTTTTATGTGTAATTTGCAAGAAATATGCTGCCATGCTAAGCACAAAAGTTGTACCTGAACTTTTGAAAAAAAGTTCAGTCACTAAGTGATCTTTCATCACATACTTCACCTAAGTGGTTTACGGTCATTTGCCAATGGAAATTTTTTTTTTATATAATGAAAAAGTTGCATCTGAATCAAATACATGGAGGTACAGCAATTTCTTACTTTGAACTCTGTTGCAGATACCACGTTTGTGCTAATGCTGTGGCAGTATAGATTTATTTCAAATTTGAAGAAATCTGCAGAATTTCAGCAACTTTACATCTTTTTAGTTGGAAGATATTTGCAGAACGTCTGCAAAAGAAAGTGTCATCTCTTACTACTTGTAGCAGCTTTATGCTCCTTAAGCACCATGGAAGACTGATTCGTAAATGATTGATTAATGTAAAAAATTTTGTTCAACAACTTTGTGTAGCCATCTATTGGCAATGTGCTATTATTCTGAGGGAAAATACAGCTTTCAAAGCAGCGATATACTTGGAATAGAGTGAAAGCACTCGGAACTCCTCCAGGTTTGGAGGAACAGAAACTGCACTATTAGTTTATAAGAATGAAGAAATCGTACAGGACATGGCTTTGCATTTCCTGTCAAGAATGTGAGTCTGAAATTTTAAGCTGAGTGAGACTGAGTACTGAACAAATAAATAAAATGTTCCTTTCATACTCCAGCATGAAACAGTTTTCATTTTTGGATTATGGTTTTTGAAAAAGATGACGTTTCTACGAGTACAATTATTTTTTGTTGATTGTAGCATTTGAAAATGTTCTGCATGTAAATTTATAATGCATGAATTTATCTTGCAGAACAATTTTAGCCAAATGATTTTGTGCTGCAGTACATCATAAAGTATTCTGCTTTTGAGCTTCCCTCTAAGAAATTAGTTTTTATCCACACAAACTCAATGTTTCATAATTATTTATCTTTTAGAAAACGTAAATGATAACAAGATCTTACCTAAAGTAGAGCCAAGAATTATTCCTGTACCTAAAGCTTTACTTATAGTTTGCTTCAAACAATCAGCTGCAATATAAAGAGCAAGAAATTTCATTTTAGTTTTAAAGTTATCAAATAAGGTACAACTAAGAATTAAAAAATGAAAACAATAAAAAATTGAAATATTAAATAACATTTAACTAATAAACAATGACATTACGGAGAAAAAAAAATGAATTGTGATCCATTTCAACACAGAATTAAGTTACTTAACATATACTTTCGGTTTCAAACGGATCCCAAAACTTAGTTCAAAAAGAGGCATCTTAAAACTTAAGTGAAGAGAAATGTTGAATTATAAAGACTATGTTCTGTCCAAGAAAAGGTTTTAGCACTTTCTAACATTCTGATTCAAAATTTTTAAATCTGTACTGTGAGGCAAAAATTTTATGAGGTTGGCTCTAGTACCCCCCGGGACGGTGAAACCTAAGGTTCACAGCTAAGTGGTGGGGTGTGTGTGGAGAAAAGTACATGTTAACACTTAAATGGAAATGAGTTTACAATCTTGTATTTTTTTTTCTTTTTAATCAACCCAAACAAACAACCAAAAATTAGCAAAGTCCGTATGTGAAAAATGCAAAGAAAAAAAGTTGCCCATCTCCTCAAAACCAGAAAAGAAACACATTTTACCAAGAGGTTAATATCAAACTAAATACAGTAAACTCGCGATATCACGAAGTCGGAGGGACAGTAAAAAAAATTTCGCATATCGAGTTTGAGATAATATGGTTCTAATTAAAATAAAATAATACTCTAAAAATTAGTCATGATAGTTAAAAATAAGTGGAAACATGTACTAATTAAAGTTGGAAAAAAATCTTAATACAATAACAAAAAATTTTAATTTTTAAATTGAGACAAAAATAATAGAGAGAAAAGAATTTAAAAAAAAAAAAAAACGCTCTAATGAAGTAGCAAAATGTACTAATTAACCACAACTAAACTTATCAAAGATTTGGATTACTAAGTTGCAGAATGGTTTTAAATGAATTTCGAGCGCCCCAGAAGAAAAGTTGGACAAAGGATTATACCATTTCTTGTGTCTCTAAAAGGTTTTACATTCATCTCCCTTTTTAACAGAGGTGAAAATGGAGTCAAAAGGTTCAAAACAATGGCATAAGAAGGGGGCAAAAAGTTTTAGATAGGTTTCTTGAGTTTCTCAGGACATTTTCTGACACCTGCGGGGCTCTAGAATGAAAGTGACAGTAGATAAGCTTCCCCAAATCCTTCCTATTCTAAACCTGAAATAATGAAGAGTGTGAGAAATTTTTGGAAACATTCCTCGAGTTGCTTCACAACTTCAATAAACTGCGATTTTTCCCGAAAAATTGTATTTGACTTTGAAAAATATTCGACATAACAAGGTTTTGATTAAATATTCTTCGACATAAGAAAGAAAATTAATATTAGATAAATACGCAAAATCAAGGGCAAAAATAATTTTTCATCATATCAAGGTTTTTGAGATATCGAAAGTATACTGAGTAGATAAATTTTAACCCATGTACGAAAATCAAACTGACAGATAATTTTAGACACATTAAATTTGACACACATTTTAAAAGTATCAAATAAAAGATTTAAAAGACAATTAAGGACCCAGTGGCAGGGTTAGTAGAGCAGAGAGTTAACGGCACCATGAGTTAGTTTTGAAACTCGGGAGGCATGAATGTTTTGGATCGATAAGCATCTTTTTCAATCACAGGGCCGGCTCTAGTAGTTCTGCCGTCCTAGGCGACCCCCCCCCCCCCACTGACAAGTGCCGCCGCCCCCTCCCCACCCCCAAGTCATAATAATAATAATAATATAAAATAAAAATAGTATATTAATAAAATAAAAATAATAGTAAAGTGCTTAAAATTCAAGTGAGTTTCTAATTAAATTCCAAACTGGGTTTTGCATAGCCAAGCACTGTTACACACTTTATTAACTTATCTTTTTTAACATTAAAGTAGTGCATCTTTTGGTCCTAAAACAGATATTAACATTTTCAAAAAACTTTTAAATCACTCAATTTGCAGTCTCTAAAATTAAATTGAATTTCTTGAAAAATTCCAAACGATGTTTTGCATGTCCAAGCACTAATACACACTCTACATTACAATAATAATTATTTTCTTTATTGATTAATTAATTTATTTATTTTTCTTTTTTGGCATTGAAGCAGTGAATCTTAAGGTGCTAAAACAGATATTCATACTTTTTTTTTTAAAAAAAGTTTCAATTTCGAAATTTGCCACCCCTAAAATCTGTCGCCCTAGGTTGCCTACCCCGGGAGCCGGGCCTGTTCAATCATATGCTAGTATTCCATTCAGATTCTATAAGCTGCAGATCCCCAAGTGATCCATAGGACTACTTCAAACATAGCACATTTAGCAAAAATATAAGTACACTATGGGTTTATGCAACTATATTCATCCATAATTCTAAGACATTTAGGAAACTTGAGGCACTTTTTGAGAAACAAATTCATTTTTCATTTGGCAATCGAAGCAGACTTCAAAAAGAGCAAGGCACTAATTTATAAAAAAGAGTGGTATAAAAAATATGTGGATACTCAAAAGGGCATATCTTTCTAAAATAGCAGTGAGAATTTATATAGATATGTGTAGAGACCAACAGAAATTGTAAAATTTTAATCACTAGGAAAAAAATTTTAGGTGCCAAACAAATTATATCTCAGAGATTATAGGAAAATTCAGAGTTACATGACTTTTGAAATATCCCTGTTCTAAAAAATTTGTTTACTGAGTTTTCTTTTTTTTTTCAAATCCTAGGCGTCCTGGCATGGCAGTCGAGATTTGTCTGAACCATGTTAAGAAATAGGTCCTATATAAGGTCGCCTCCGCGCAACAGTATGACATTTAATCCCAGGAATAACACTAAGATATCCTACTGTTGTTATGAGGCAGCGATATATATTTCCTTTCTTTTTTTACTAACTAAAAGACAGGAGTTGAATAAAAGCACAGTTCGATAAAACTTCTTAAAAAATTGCGCGAACTGTGTCATTTCTCAAGGCATTGAAGCGAAAACAAATAGTAGTTTTACTATAAAACATACTTTTTATCACAACCAAAGCGGAATTTGTTAAAACAGGAAATTTTCAACCCCGAAAGAAATTTATGTAAGAATAACATTCATATTTGTTCAAACATTTTTACATACCATCCAGTAAATTAAACTTAACGAAGAATTCATTCATGCATTTATCAGAAATAAATAATGGGAGGAATTGCCGAAAGAGTTCAGCCATGTTAAATTTGACAGTAAAAAGCTCGAGGCTAATTGTACATATAAAAGTAGATTAAGTCAACATTATCTCATAGAGATAGAATAAGACTAAAAGATTGCGAAACTATCAACATTGACCTGTAGTCTGCCATTGACATCTCAGTTACAGTTAACTGATTGCAGCGAATATTTTAATACTATCTTTTATTTTTGGCTGAACTAGAGTCCCTATATGAAAACGTAGTTTTCAGAGTTGCGACAACAGCTACGCTCGGAAAGCGCAACCGGTTACGGGAGAAAGATAGGGTTGCCGCCGAGCTGCAAGATTGGCTCCTTGTTCGCTTTCGAGTTTCATTACAAAAATAGTCACAAGCGGGAGCGGGAAGAACGGGTTCTGAAGTATGTAAGCACGCGGATTCGAAAATGCATGCTGTCAATAAATGAAACGCTCGATTTTGATTCAAACATTAGAAAAAGACAAAATGGCCCTGTGTTAGCAGAAGTAAAAGCAGATTTTTTCTTTAACCTTATTCTCTTTAATACGATTAATTTTAAATTAATCAAAAGATTCTGAGACAACGAAAATTATATTATAGTTTGAATTGATTCAAAATGAATGAAGGAATAAAAACTGATTAAGAAAATGAAAATAAATAAATAAGCAACAAATAACGAACATAAAAATTGCTTGTTTTTGCTACATTAATTAAGTTTTATAAAGATTTTTGAACATAGAAATATTTCTTGAATTGATATCAAAAGCATTGCTTATTTATTTTTTTTTCTATAAAAGGAAAAAAAATACAATTTTCTGATTTAAATGGAAAAGTTTAGCATTAGCTTAAAAATTCCGAAAGGAAATATATGCCTGGGATGTCCACCTACGGGGGGGGGGGGGGGGGGCACCCATGTATATGCAAAGGAAAGTTTGAAAGAGTAATACTAGAAATATGCAGAAGCTTTAAAACAAGTTATCCTATCCAGGCCCGGATCTATATATTTTGGGCCTCCCTGCAACAAAATCTCTATAACCCCTCCCCAGAGGCCATCAGTGTGTATTTGTAACATTAAATAAGTCTTAGTGCTAGGTTTTTTCAATTTTTTTTTTCTTCAATTTCATAGGCCGTTGGACCCCTTAAGACCTGGGACACCCCACACTGGGGATCCTATCTCGCTCCCCCCCACTCCAAAAAAAAAATAAATAAATAAGAACCTCTGAATATTTGAATGGTTTAGTGGGCACACCTAGTTAATAGATTAATTTGTATTTAGTTGAAAACGAAATTATATTAATCAGAGGTCATTTTTATTTGAAACTAGATGCAGATAGAAATATTCAGAAATGAATTGGGAAGTTAAGGGAGGGGGGCGTGTATTTTGACATATATTTTTTTAACATTCGTATATGCATAAGAAACAGATGTCTCCATTGTTTTATATTTATTTCTTGAAAGTACACTATCTATTATTTAAAATTTTCAACAACATTTTTATACCAAAACAATTCTAGAATGAAAGGTAGTAGACATTTTTTTAATGAAACAAAATTAAAACAATTCAGAGCACCAAAAAAGGACTTGTACTTATTTTGAATTTTTATGAGAAAACAAAAACTAAAAATTAAAAACAATTTAGCATGAGGAAAACTCATTTATTTCATGCTAAGTTTTCAGATCAATAGCATGATCTTATAGTTGTTATCTTGTTGTTGTTGTAAACAACATAGATCTCTGTTGTTCAATTTATTTTTTGGTGTTATTGTATCTATAAACTTTATTTAAAACGCAAAATGTCCAGCATTTTCATCCGAAAAAGAAAACATTAGTTTAATTAAAAACTTGAGTCACTAATGGGCTAATCTTCAAAAAGTGCAACTTTGCTGTCACATGCCTTTTACAGTTAAAACTAAGGAATAGTTTATTAGTTTTTAATTTCAGCAAAAATATATCCATTTAAATCTGCCGACAGTTTTTTTTTTGTAATAATTTTTATTTATTTATTTATTTATTTTTGGGAGTTTGCAGCATGTGAATTCTTACCTCCATGTATTAGAATTTAATTAATTCAAAATAAATGAAGTGATAAAAAAAGGTAAGAAAATGAAAATAAATAAATGAACGACAGATAATGCACGTTAGAAATTGCTTGTTTTTGTTTCGGAAAGGCAAGCGTTATAAAGAGTTTTAAATCTAAAAATATTTCCTGTAACCATCTAAAAAGCAATATTACTAATAAAAATGGTTTGCTATTAAAAAAATTGCATGTTTAAGTTTACCCTGTACAATTTTCTGATTTAAATGTGATTAAGTTAAACATTAAATTAAAAATCTGAAAGGTAAATATGCAAAGGAAAATTTGAAAGCTTAATACTAGAAATAGGTAGATGGTTAAAACGAGGTAACCCCCCCCCCCAAAAAAAAAAGAAAGAAAAAATACCAAGAACTTCTAAATATTTTAGTGGTTCAGTAGGTAATCATGGTTAAAATATTAATTTGAATAAAATTTAAAATTATTACTTTAATTTGATGTAGATAGAAATATTCAGAAATAAATTGAGGAGTTGAGGGGGTGTAATTTTAAACATTACTTATTTTCAACTCATATGAATAAGAAACAAATGTATCTATTGTTATTTATTTATTTCTCTGCATCATACATCTATTACTTAAATTTTGAACAGTATTTTCACATCAAAACAATATTACAAAGAAAAACTCATTCACAGCACCAGTAGAGGACTTGTACTTATTTTCAATTTTTGTGGAAAAGCAATGTTTACATTCAATTTTGACAGATATTTTAAATACAACTTAGCATGAAGAAAACTCATTAATTCCATACTAAGTCTTCAGGTCATTACCACATAAAAATTACAACCAAAGTATCTAATGTTCAATTTATTTTTTGGTGTTGTTACATCTGTAAACTTTATTTCAAACACAGAATTTCCAACATTTTTACACGAGGAAAAAAAGAGGAAAAAAAGACATTTTTCTCAACTAGGCAATCAAACTCAAATTGAGGGTACCGAAACAGGATTTGTAGTTTTCATAGATTTTGGGACACACTATTATTATCAATAACTGCTTAAGTAACAAAATAGGCAAAGATTAATCTTTGTGTTTTCTGAAATGCAACGTAACCTCAAAATATTTAGATGTTCAAAATGTAGTTATTATTACCAAATTTTTAAAAATTCCTTACTCCAAAGTATCATTTCCTAAAATTAATAATTATGGACAAAACATTAGTTTAATCAAAATTTTCAGTCACTTATAAACATAAAGAAAATAAATTTTGTTATAGGTTTTTTTCCCATTTACTCAATCAGGGAGTTTCGATTAGACAGGGCAAAATATACTGATGCTTGTAATTTATTTTCTCTTATACTATTCGTGAAGTGAATTTTTATGAAAAAAAAACTCCCTTGATTGAAATAAATTTAATGTTTTGTTCAGATTTTTTCATATAGATTGTTATTCCATTCATTACCCCATATCATGGATGGATGAACATGACGTATGTTCTAATATCCTGAAAAATACTTCCAGAACTCAGTCAGAAACAGAACAGATGCACTGACAGTCAAAAGTGGACTAAGATAACAGTTGCTACCAATCCCTTCCAAAATTGGAGCTATTTGCAGTTATTCAAATTCTGTCCTGTAGTTTAAGTGGGGCGAAAAATCTCTTTTTGAGAGGGGGGAGGTTCTGGATAATTACAGGAACAGAATAAGCAGAAATGAACTGTTTATTTAATGCTGAAATAAGGTATAACAATAAACAAAACTAAATACATCTTTCATAATTTTATGTATATCTAAATTTTTTAGCCTTGCTTTAAATACCAAAAAATTTATTATAAATCTGAATTGAAAACAATATTTTTACATGACAGACAAGCATAAACCTAAAGAAAGCACTTGATTTACAAAACAAATTCAAAACTCTAAATTTAGAGAATCAAAACAGAACACCAGCTACTATTTCAAAATTTCTGTCGCAAAAGTATTGTTTGTTTAACCTCTTTACATTCCAATATATTTATACTAATGAATGATAATAAATTTGATAATAAGTGTAACAAATCAGAAATACAGCATTGTCTGTATGAAGAAGATCAAAATTTCATTTAATTACACTATTTAGCATTTAAATACAAAATTTTCGTTGGTTTGTATGTCGTTGTTGAAAATCCAAAGACCATTTCGGCAACAAATTTCCTGAAGTTTACAACATAACAAACATGAATGGCATATTATACATGGAAATTTATTATTATTTTTTAAACAACTTCATTAAAATTAGTTTTGATAAAGCTGTCAAGCTAAGAAAACTTCGAAAATGATTTTTGGACATCCTTGTAAACTTAATACTGGAGATCATTCTATTGTATACAACTTTTTAAGCAAACAGTACAATATTATCATGAGTTTTCTAGAACATCTGCATCAGGGCTACATATCAATTAGTAGTTGAGCTTTCTTTAAGTTGCAGAATATCTGGAAGAAACTTAAAAAACATTAAGGGCAAATAAATTTTAAAGCTGAAGTAAAACTCTTCAAATGTGCTAAATCATCAGTACGGCTGATGTTTTGAATTGGCAGGAATGTTTTTTAAAGTAGTTCATAAAATTATAAATGGAAAATAAATAAACACACTTTAATTGAAATAGAGCTGTATTTCAACTACTTTGCATTAAGTGTGTTGTAAAGTTTAATTTCAAATAACAGGGTGTTCTAAAAACACATGAAAAAGTAAAACACATATTACAGGGAATATTTTAATTCATCAATCTCTTTTGACTAGCATAGATTATGTTTTTCATTCATTTATGTACATAATATTATGTACATATTTTTTAGTGTGCATCATCTTTGCTCTTAAGAAGGGAAATCATCAGTTTATGATGACTAAAATAAGTAATGATTGTTCGTGATTCCAAATTTTATAGGAACCGTGAGAAAACTTGCTTGTTTCTTCTGCATTTCACTTAGGAATATCCACAGCAAAATTGTAGGGGTTAGGTGGGGTATGTTGGATAGTGGGGCACGTTGTTCAAGTTTCAATTATTTTAATAATATTAATATTTTTTATTTTATTTTCTGACCAACAAATAGCTCCTATGGTCCTACAAATCCTATCACGAAATCACATGGCACAGTTATATTGAACAAATTTTTTTCCAGAAAGTGTTATTTCAGCAGTCCTGAGTAATTTTCAGAAAACTAAAAATTAATTTTTTTAATGGTTTTAGTCAAGATTGAGGAGAAAAAAAATTAAACTCTTGTCTTAAACTTTTACGTGAATGCCACTACCTCATCAAAGAGCTTACTTGTGCTTGTGATTGAAAAAATGTGAGTGCATACTGTAGAAACTATTTATAAACTGTTCTTGTTTGGCTTTAACATATAAATTTAAGTGAAGTAAAAATATAGAGAATGCAATATAACTGATGCTTGAATTTATTCTTTAAAATAAAGCCACATTTTTCAGTAAATTCATTTATCTATACCAGATATTTCAGCTGGCCACATGAATCAGTTTTGAAAGCCATATGTTTTCAAAATTGTCCATTTTCACCATTGTCTTAGAGCATTTGAATTCCCTTTTATTTCAATGTTCTATTTCCTGACAAAAGTATTGATTTTCTAAAGCCTTTAACAAATTAAGATAATCTCTGATGAATTGAATATTTTTTATTTATACATTTATTTTTATGAGTGGTTGAAATGAACTCAGATGCAATTGAATTACCTTTTGAGTGGGTGAGGCAAAATCACGAACATGTAATAAATGAATATAAATAATGAAAGAAACATTACTTTTAAAGTGGATGCATTTATAATAATAATAATATAAGAGAAATAAACAACTCTGATTTAAGGAAGCAGTTACTAAAGACTTTATTTTGCATTGATTGAAAACATCGGATAAATATAAAAATATCTAATATATATCAAAATATCGGATATTTTCGAACCCTGATCTTTACGGATAATCTCAAAAACCCATTATGACAGCCTTTATTTTAAAATGCCACACTAGTTAAAATTTAACTCCACATTAATCGAGATAAGATTATTTAAAAATCATTTTTCCACCAAATATCGAAATTTTTACGAAATTGATGTGGGGTGAGAGCTTCATGTACTTTATTTTTCTGCTGATCTAGAAGAGTAGAATTCTTCTAAAGTTTGATTCCAAGAAACGGGTTGTGTCATAATGACACACAATAGACGCGAAACATGTTAATTGTTCATCAAACACTTTTGAATAGATTGTATTTCTTATATAAAATTACATACATGTGTCCACTTATAATGATCATCTTCTTCCTTCTTAAGAAGAGAAATGATCTGTTTACGATAACTAAAGTAAGTAATTACAAATGTACATATTGATCTCCGCGCTGCCTAAACGTAGTACATGCAACCATACAAAATGAGAAAGAAAGCGAGAAGAGCGGAAGGTCTCACTTTCCTCCAATATCTGAAGGCATTCAAGCCACTATTTTCCTTCTAACCGACATTGCTTATCCCCACCACTTTTCATCACACAAAAAGGTTGGATATAACTTCAAAGCCCTTGCATAAAGTTTCACTTAAAAAATCTTTGATTCAGCATTTTATTATAAAAGTATTGATATTTCAACTCGCAAAACTTTAAATGTACCTAATTTCTGACAAACAAGAGCTTTGTGGCTGGGAGGACTTTTACAATCTCAAAAACCCATGATAACAGTCCTTACTTCAAAGGTAATTCAAAACTTGTTAAAACTTAACTATGTATCAATCATGGCATAATTATTTAAAAATCATTTTCTCAATAAAAATAGAAATTTTTACGAACCTGAAGTGGGGTGATAGCATGCACTTGATTCTTCAGGTGATAAAGAAATAGCAGGTAAAGGAAATAACAAGGCAACCTAAAAATTAGTAAACCCTAATTAGAGCATAATAAAACGTACCAACACACTACTTGAACCGAACTTAGAACACCTCAGTTTTCTGTTTATGATGGAACACACAGCGACTGGCATGCTTGTTGAATAAAAAAGAGTAAAATACCAAAGTAACCAAAACTACCTACAATTCATTAAATTTTTAATTAAAATAATACATTTTAAATTGGCTCGCTCAACCTAAAAAATAGATAAAAACTGTACTGTGTGTCAAGCAAGTGTTGCACTTCATATCCACCTCAAACGCTTTGGCAAATTCATGTGGTCACATTAATTTCATAATCGGACTGACATTTTTTTTAACAAATTTTAACTAATAAACATTTAGCAGAATATCATAACAAAACGTTTCCATAAATCAAAAGGTTATTAAAAGATACCGCCAGCAAGCACTGAAAGTCCTATAATTTATAAGCATTTTATTTCCTCTGCATCTCCTTTCAAAAAACAAAAATTTGACACTGTAAATACTTACGTTGCATAAAGAGAAGATTTAACTTGGAGTTTTATAGCTTGAAGGAACATTAAAAAACGATACATTAGTCAAATTTTGTCTAAGAAATGATCAGGAAAAATAAAAACCTTAACATTAAAACATAAGTTAAAGCGGGTTTTAATATCAAGTCACATTCATTTAAAATAAAAATTTCCGCAGCATAAGGCATTTATAATACAAATCACAAGTAAAGATCTCTTCACATCACAAGTGTATGTTTTGTTTACTTCCACTCGTCGCCAAGCACGAAATTGATCGCGCCAAACCGAATACAGAGATGTATCGTTAAAAAAAATTAATTTACACAATTTAAACATTTGCCTTGTCTTAAAGTGTTGTTTTTGAATAACGTTGTGATTGGAATCATCGATTTAACAGAAAAAATAACTATAAAAGACCCAAATAAAGTGTCATTATGGAATTTTAGCACACCGGAACACATGTTCTTGATATAATTACGCGATAGTTAAAGAAATAGGAATGGACTCACTCAAGTAAAGCTACACACGTATAATTTGAACATTGTAGAACAGTAATATGAGCATTAAAATCCTGGACTCACCTTTAATTTTTCAGATTCTGGGTTTTTCCACAGCACTGTCATACGCTCCATGTTAATCCTACGGGAGAAGAAGAAACCTTGCCTCAGGCGGTCTTCGACCAATAGGAAAATGATACCGCGTTGTCGCAACTCTGAAAACTACGTTTTCATATAGGGACTCTAGGCTGAACTAGCCGATCCAAGTTTGATTTATAATGATCCACAGTTGAAAAGATTTTTACTAAATTAGTAGAGAAATCGTTTTTATGCAATTCCTACCACCCAAGAGGTGAATTATAGGAGCAAGGGCAACCCGAATTTATCGTAGGAGGTCGAAAATTCGCAGTTTTTCCTCCACACATTTTACCAAATGATAAAATATTCGCAACTCCAACAAATTATAGGAGGCACAGCAGCCACTGTCTAATGGCGGATGAAAAAGGTAAAACAAACGCATGCTTTATCGAAGAAAATGCTAATAAGCCCAGCAATTTTTGTTTGTATGCATGACTTTTTTGCTTTATTCTTTTTAACTAAATTTTTAAAGTCTTGTGGATATTCTGGCCCACGTAGAAAGAAATGAGAATTCAAGAAGCATTACTAAACGTCAGAAATTAATGCAAATTGCGTAGTTCGTAGTTCTAAGCAGCCATTTCCACTATGTTGAATTCGATATTTATCAATTCTTGATGAAACTACATTTACCATAAGACTGACAAGAACAGCAATTAATGCTAGAAAATTTAATTATATGACATTACGAATTACACTCAAGAACATTGAAAATAGCGCCGCAAGAAAGAAGAAAGGTACAATCGCGAAATTTTGCATATAAGTCTTGCGTTCGACGAACCTCACCGGTCGACCGGTAAGTAACCGGTTACTAACCGCAGCGTTCTATGATCACCGGTTACCGCATCGGTTACCATTCTAAGCAGTTGATTGGATGATTGGAGCACGTGATCATTAGCTGTCACGTGATTAACTAACCGGTCGCTACCGGGCGTGAGTGTCGAACGTAAGCAAGAAGAGAGACATCTGATATGCAAATGATCCAAGTTTGGTTTTTCAATGCGCATGACCGTTTACCCTACAGTATCGGTTCAATCGGGAAACGGTGCTATATAAACCAGTGCATAATTTAAGATTTATTGATGTTACCGTTACATCTCTATTGTTGGAGAGCCTTAAATGAGAGAAGGATGCCAGGCAGGGCCGGATTACTAAATAGGCAATGTAGGCAGTTTTTTTACTGCCTACATTGCCAGTAAATATATTACGGGGTCTAGGGAGCCCGAAGAAATCTTAAAGTTGAAAATATGTAAGAAAAAAGTTCTTTTCGACAAAAAAGAAAGAAAGGATTAAGTAAAAAAAAAGGGGGGGGGGTGTTCCTTTCCTATTTTTTCTCTCTATCTCATCTTTTACTGCTGTCAAAAAGGACATTTTTTATACATGTGGGATCCGGGGCACACACAACAGCTATGGGGCCCCGACCAAAAGGTTTTATTATTCATTTTTCAAAGGTCATGGAGACCATGGCCTTTTGTTTTAGCTGCTAACGGGCTGGCAGTGGCAGATTTGTCATAACTCAAACGTCGCATATGGGAGGTTTCCCACAATATAAGGGCCCCCCAAGAGGGATTTAAAATTTTACGTGAAAAAATATTTACGTTAGATAAGTTAGGCTAAAAAAATGAGTAGCTACTTCATTGTGGGCCGACGACATCCAGATTTTTAAATGTTGGTTAACGATAACTACATAACTCAATGGCGTAACCACGTACCACAAGACACCGCACCGCGCGGGGGGGGGGGCGGAGTCAGGAGGAGTCCGAAAATTGTTGAGCTTTGTTTTCATTCAATTTTATAAAAATTTTCCAAAAATCAAACTTAGTTTTAAACTTTAACATTTTTTCTGCGGTCCCTGGAACCCAAAAACTTATTGACCACGGGCCCCGATTACGATATTGGGACCCTAGGTCAAACTTTTTCGGTGCTCTTTTGCAGTCAAACATTACAATTTTTCCCATTTGCTAGAATAGTTTTAGCCAATTGAGGCCCCCAAAAACAGGGGCTTTGCTACGACCTATTAGGCCTATTCAGTAAACAGGCCCTGTAGAGAGAAGAGGGCCCACGGTCCAACTTCTATGTGCGAAAACCAAACCTTGGCTCAGCCATTTGCTCAGACTGGGTTCTGTAGGAAGAAACGAGAAGTGCCGCGATCCAGCAAGTTATCAATAACATGGCTACGTGGATTTTCCAAAGAAGGTCATTTCAAGCCATCCCCCCATTTTTTGATGTAGCATATAGAAAAAAGTTCCACGATCGTGACTTCATCGTCATTAGAAATCCTAACTGATGATAAAACGTTATAAACAAGCAGTTTTTAACTACCAGACAAAAATTATTACAGAATAGTGATGTAAAGCTATCTAATCCCATTTTGTTATTATTATTATTATTTTATTTATTTCTTTATTTTATTTATTTATTTATTTTATTATTTTTTTTTTTTTTTTTTGCTTCTACACGGTTCACTGTAGGTTATTAGTATAAGAAAAGTTGTTTGTAGCTTCAAATCTCTCTCGCTGTATTTCAGGTCTTTTTTCTATTTAAAACATATTTCGGTCACCCGGGTAAGGTAATTTAATAATACAGAATCTCGACGTTCCTAAATAACATTTGAAGATTTCATTCAGAAAAAAAAAGATCCTTTTTTTTAAACTTTTATATTGTACTTGCTCATTTATCATCTACTTGTTCAATTTTAAGACTGCGAAGTTTTTTATTTATTTATTTTTTTTAATCATTTAAATGAAATTGGAGTGCCAACTTCTAAAAAAGGGAGAGTGGGCGACTTTTCAGTTTTTCATAGGTGTTCTTCTTCTGCTGTTGCAGAAGTTAAGTAGAAATCCAGAAAAGTTTCTTGGGAAACTTAAATGTCTTTAACCAGTGGCGGATCCACAGTGAGGAGGGGGCGATTTGGGCAATCGCAGCACCCCCCTAAAAGGTTTGTAAATTAGAAAAATTTCCGGGAAAAGGTCACCAAACTCTCCCTCCCCCCCCCCCCAAACACATCACAAAAAATCACCTACATAGTATTTTTATGACTTTAATTCCAAAAGTTTTCCAGGGGAGAGTCCTTCTATTCCCTCTCTCCATTGTCATCGAAGATCGCCTAAATTTTGAATTTTTAGAGCTTTAACTTCGAAAATATCGGTGGAATCGGAAACTTTTCCAAAAATGTCGTTAATGGGGGCTTTTAATTACGTTTTTAAAAACTTCAATTCTGAAAAAAGTCCGGATTTTTTCAGAATTTTCCGGGGGAGAACCCCCGATCCCGAGCCCTTCCCCTAACATCAATGAAGATCACTAACATTACGTTTTTGAAGCTTCAATATCGAAAATTTGAGGGATAGCTCCTGACCCCATCCTTTTTAACGATACCAAAGATGGCCATTAGCCAACTATCGCATTTCAAGGCTCCAATTTCGAACAATATCCGATGGAAAGTTCCAAACCTTTTCCTTCCCCCTACATCATAAATGTTGGCATACGACTGCGTTTTCGCAGGACTTCAATTTCAAAAAATTTTCCGGAGAGGAGCCGCCATGTCCTTCTGGTTTTTAGCATCACTAAAGATATCTAAAATTGCGTTTTTGAAGCTCAAAGATCAAAAAACGAATGTGGGAAAATTCCTGAATCTCATCCTTTTCCTTGAAGAAATCAAAGATAACAAGCGATTTGTTTGATTTTTTTTTTTTTTTTTGAAAATATATACCCTTAGGAGGGGGAACTCCAAGCCTCCTTTTTACTTATTAACCACCAAATAGTCTAAATCCTCTTCGAATGGGAAATCAGATCTGGGATTTTGGGCGATCCCTTTATCTCGTTGTCCAATAGTTAGAGAAAAATTATTAAATTAATATCTTGATACTGCAACATTTCTTTTGTAAGGAAAAAAGTGCAATTGAGGACCTAAATGGTTACTGAAAATAGTTCATGAGTCCTCAAACGAATCAAAAGCTGTAGGGTTTAATTTGAATAATAAATCCAGAATATTAGTAGATTTTTTTTTTTTTTTTGAGCAATCACGATTGCTAATTGTTTTCATTTCACTGCCCTTGATGTCCGGTTCCTTTTTCAACCCCACCGTCCTCTGGTCCTGAGCACTGTCCCCCGGTAGCCGCTGCTCCCAGTCGGTGGCGTCCATGTCTTAGACGCACGTGGTGCCTTTACACACGTACACATACGCCAATGTGCATACATACACACGTAACCGCCCAAGAGGAGGGACAGGAACCGTTTCTAGAAACAAGCGAGTGTGGTAGTAACCAATGAGTAGGGTCCTGTCGCAACTCGTGATTGCGAAAAACATAATTTGAATTAAAAATTTTAGAATTCAAATCAATTTTGAAAATTTAAAAGTTTTTTTCTTAAATTCTTGGTACTCGAAATACTTCTTAACTTTCATTCAAACTCTTTAAACAATTTTCATTATTTGGAAAAAAAAAAAACATGCTTCTTTTCTTAAACATTTTTAAAATTTTACTTTCATTAGTCCCCCCCCCCCCGCCCAATAATGAATTACTCAATCGCCCCTCACAGCAGGAGCGTCTGGATCCGCCACTGCTTCTACCTCAACATAATGCATATATAACCCTGAAATTTCTGTCCTTCCATCGCAAATCACGGAGAAAATAAATGATTTCTATTAATCTACTCACTAAGATGTAACCTCAACAATTGTACAATCTCATTTTGAATATACCCTTAAATATATTTTCTCTCTCTTTGAAGCCTATGTTTTACACTTAGGTTACGTTCATTTCTCCACTGCAAACCCTTAGTAGCTGCATGAGGTTTCCTTCACGATTGCCGTGCCATGCAGGTGCCATGCCTTTTATGGCTAATCCCTGTCTTGCGAGTAGGCTCATCATTTAGGGGCCCTAGTTTTGAGAAAATAATGAATTTATGTGTAAGTGGGCTAGGTTCTCTTTTTCTTTCATGAGCAATCACGATTGCTAATTGTTTTCATTTGACCGTCCTTGATGTCCGGTTCCCTTTTCAACCACACCGTTCTCTGCATGCGTGACTCCTGGTCGGTGGCGTCTATGTCCTACACGCACGTACGCTCATACACACATCCACACACGTGCTTTCACACACATACACACACGCCAACGTGCATACACACAGGTCTACGCACACACACACAAGCCTACACATACACAACTATACACACGTAACCGCCCAAGATTAGGCACAGGAACCGTTTCTAGAAACAAGCGAGTGGGGTAGTAACCCCAATGAGTAGGGTCCTGTCGCAACTCGTGATTGCGAAAAACATAATTTGAATTCAAAATTTCAGAATTCAAATTAATTTTGAAAATTCGAAAGTTTTTTTTTTTTTCGTAATTTTTATTGTTTGGGTCCCATTGCCCCCCCCCCCCTCTTCCTTAAAAATTCGAAATAACGGACCTGCTTGCGAAGATGTTTAGACTTTTGATTATAATTAGCAGTGCTGCCACTTCAGCAGCAATTCTTTGCTTCTAAGCTTTCATTATAGACACAGTTTGTCTTCCTTTTGTGGTAGTGAAGTTCATTTTGTTTTAATTACGTAATGATTAAACATTTCACAATTGCATTTCACATAACAAATTAGGTGATGTGTAACTGTGCATTATCGTCCTTTTTTGGAATTACGACATCAGTAAGTTCCCTCAAAATAATGGATTTTATCTTAACAAATTCCAACTTTTGCGGGGGTCCGACTCTCAATTATTGAGGGGGTCCAGACCCCCTCGAACCTCCCCCCCCCTCGTCCCCGACCCCCATGACCTCTTATTAGTACACTTTCGAATCTTAAGCGGACTATATACGATAGAAATAATATTTGGAGAAATGAGATGAATATAAAAATTTTCTTTTTAATAAGTTTAATTACAGCCATAAAAAATGATAGGTTGTTTTCACTAGCTGTTCGCGGATCCCATGAAAGTTGCTCGCGAACCACAGGTTGAGAGTCATTGCAGTTCTAGATCCAGGGTTGATTCCCTAGATTTTTTTGCCTTTCAAAAAAAAAATTGTTTTTCAAAACTTTTAAATTTGAATTCTTTTTTTTTTTTTTTTTTTTTTTTTTGCAATGGAGCAGTTTGCATCATATTGAAAAGAGGCTCAGTTCGGACCAGTGTTGGATTAAGCCAACGCGGGGCCCGTAGCAAATGCTTCCAAGGGGCCCTAACTTTTGTATGACGTAATAAACAATAGTGCACTTCTTCAGGGAGACGGGAGGTGCACTTATAATACATAGAGGTATGAATATATTGTATATGGATATAATTTTAAAGCTTTACGAGATTTATGACCCCCTTATATTTCATCTTCCAGTCACTACACGTTTTTAGTTTTTAAGTCCAAAAATACAATTTACTGACGATATAAAAGGAGGGGTTGCCGGTTGCGGAGGCTTACGCCGGAAAATTGATCCCTGGTGACATTAGGAACAGAGAACATTCGAAGGCCGTCATTCGGAGATTTTTCGAAACCGAAGTCAAAAAACGCGTTTATACACCATCTTTGGTAAGTTTAAAGGAAGAAATTTGCGTTCATAACGACACTTTCTAAGCAATTTTTCAAAATTGAAGTCCTAAATGAAACTAGATAATCTTTAATGATGTTGTTGAGAGAGGAAAGGGGGGTGTTCAAGAAGATCCATTTGAAAAATTATCGAATTTATAATTCTAAAAACACAATTTTAAGCGGGATTTTTTTGAAATTATATTCTAAAAAGTTAGTTTGATACGATTTTTGGAGATTGGGGGGAGGGTATGAAAGGCACCCCCTGGAGATTTCTCGAAATTGAAGTTTGAAAACGTGATTCTAGGCCATCGCTAGTAACGTTTCAGTATGGGATGGGGTTCAACAATGTTGGAGGGTGAGAAATACACTCCCATGGAATATTTTCGAAATTATAGTCTGAAATACTCACTTCTAAGTCATCTTAGATGAAGATTTAGGGATGGATCGGGCTCGGGATTCCAATCATGAAAATTTTTTGAAACTGAAGTTCCATAAAGCAGTTTTAGCGGGTTTTCAATTACGTTAGACGATTTTCTTCCAGAATTTTTCTGAATTTAAAATAAGTTTTTGGCTTGGTGATGCAAAAGAAATGGGTTCGGTTCGGGGCATGGGCGGCAGCTATTTAGCCCCCTCCCCCTCAGAAAAAAAAAATTGAAACTGAGGTTTAAAGCCTTTCAAACACATAATTTTTTTTTGTTATGTAAACATATTGCTTGAAGTAATATTGTTTGAAATAATATTGAAATAAACATATTGTTTGAATATGTTTTTGTTATTAATCATGTCATTTTTAAACACATAATTATTTTTGTCCTTCAACAAATAATGCTCTCCTAATTATTTATTTATTTTGCTCAGCATAAGTGTGAACAATCTAATTAGTTTTTTCTTCTCTTGTGTCAAGATTTCTTAATTTTGCTCGTTGTTGTTTCCAGGGCCGGATCTATGGGCTCGTATCGCTGAAAGCAGTTTTTGAGGGTGACAAATTGACATGAAGTTAAGAGACCAAAGAGAGTCTAGGATGACTAAAAATTACCTTTTCAGGACTCCAATTTCGCAAGTTTTGAGAAGAAAGCCACTTTCTCGTCTCTCTTCTATAGCCTAACTCAGCAAACATAACCTAAAATAGCGGTTTTAGAAAGTCACAAACAATTTCCTGATGGTATCCTGGATGGTCCTTTCCCCCTCTCTTGTCTAATATCGCCAAAGAAAGCTTCAAAAGGTGTTTTTAGGATTTGTGCTTTTAGAGTTTCAGAATTCCCCTTCCCCTACTATCCCCAAAAATTGCTTAGAATTGCGTTTTTAAAACCCGAAATTCCCTTAAACCCTCTCGCTTCCTCCATCATCCCCAAAATTACCCTGAAAATGCATTTTTAGGCTTTTAATTTCAAAAAAATTTCCAACGGAGAATACCCACGCAATTTCATAGCTTCTCAACATTTGGGGGAAGGGTTCCAAAGCATCACTAATGTCAGTACTAAAGATAGCCTGCGTCTTAGAGATTTCAATTTCTAACAAGGCAAATACAACTCCCCTCCCTCCCCCCCGCATGACGTCTCCAGTAATAATCTAAGACGATGATTTAAAACTTCAATTTAAAAAAATTTTTTGGAGAAGTTCAGTCCCTCATCCCTTTCTCCAAATTTCCCACATAGCTTGTTGTTTTTAGCTACATCATAATAGGTCGATCCCTCAAGCCTTTTCTTCCCAAAGACGGCCTGAAATTGATTTCAGTTTTGAACACAATTTCAGGAAAGAACCCTTTTCCCTTTCTTCTATTGTTATCAAACTACCTAAATTTACTTTTTTTAGACTTGAATAGCTGAAAGTTTTAGGAAGGATCCACAACTCTCTTAAATCTCCAAAGATACCTTAAAATTTACTACAACTTTGAGGGGGAAAAAAAATGCTACGGAACCCTATCCTCTGTTCTTTTAACATTACCTAAAATTGAAATTTTTTTGGACAGTTTTGAAAATTTCCTGATCCAACTGAGCTTTTTCTCCTAACATCAAGAAAGATGAACTAACATTGCGTTTTTAAGACTTAATAATTAAGAGAAATTTCTCGAAAGCATCCATTGATCCCCCTCATCCCCCTTCGTGATTCCTCTGACGTGACAAAAATATCGTTATACTTTCTCGTTGTAGTCTCTGATGCCTTGATGAGTTAACGGACACACATGTGGAGTTAAAAGGCAGTGAGTGTTCTCAATCTTTGCCAGTTTGAAGGCTCTTACCGTCTGCAAGTGACGCAAGAATCCTCCAGCTCACTAGCACCAATGATAATGATCAGGATGGTATTATCTCGTATTCGCAACTCCAATAAACTATAGGGGGAGCTGCAGCCACTGTCTAATGGCGGATGAAAAAGGTAAAACAAACAAATGCCATATAACTTGCTTTGACGCTTAGAGAATGACTAATTTTTCATCGTGTTTGTGGAAAGCTTTCTTTTCTATTCTTCTGAAATTACATTACACCACAAACTATCTGAAGCCTGGTAATTTACCCCAAAGAAAACACGTGGAATAGAATGTTTTACCTTTTTCTTTAGTATTATTAATCACCGCAAGGTAGCGTATTCGAGCTCTGGAGTTACGAATACGTTACGAGTCTGCGCTTTAATGAAAAAAATAATAATAATAAGATTTTTAATTTACTTGAACATTTAGAAAACCTAGATCTAAATGAAGAGAGAGAGAGAGAGAGAGAGAAAAAGACAAGTTTATAAATGGGTGAAAGTAGTTTTTCCTGGAATTTTTTTCTCGTGGCGAGGGGCCTCCAGAAGCGCGGGGCCCGTAGCATTTGCTACTTTTCTAATCTATAGCTGATCCGGTCCAGTAGGTTCGGTCGTAGAAAACGAGGACGATGCTGTGCAATCGTCGCACATCAGTGCGGCGCTAGTACGGTCGAAGTGGACAAAAGTCGTTCTTGAAGGGATTTTGTAACGTACATACAGCATAACTTCGATTTAAATTTAATGATCTATTTCACTAGTCCGAATTTGATTACAGTGACTGTCTGTACTCATCGATTTATCAATATCCTTGATTTAAAGATAACTTTTCTCAGTCCCTAGACAATCATTAAATCGGGGTTAAACTGTATATGATTATAGCATAGTTAAAGTGAGTTTTTTCTATTTTTATCTAAATAAGTTTTTAACAAAAGAGTAAATATAATTTTTTCAGCATTTTTATTTTTAAAAAAAATTGTGATTGGAAAATGTTAGGTTTTTGGAACTATTCAAAGCAGTTTAAAGCTGGAAATATTTGTATATTTATGATCTATGGTTATTATTAAATAAAAATATGTCAGAAATTTATATTATTCAGTAAAAATTTATAATGTTATTCAGAAATTAATATTATTCATTAAAATTATTCAGTTTTGGATCAAAATTGAAAAATATTTATTTGAAGTTTTTTAAAAACGTTACTTAAAGATATTAACGAAAAGTGGATCTTACTCACCTTCTTTGATGCCTTCCATACTAAATGGAATATAAATAGTGCAACGAAATTTACAAAAATTGCCTCAACACGAAAGAAGAGCCTTCTAAATTAAACTTGTTTCACTGATAGAGAAATGCGATCTACCACTTGTTCAAACACAAATTTCTATCCTTTGTTTTTATGATATCGGATTAAAAGCTCAAATTCCATTTCACTAAGATCACTATGAAAGAATTAATAAAATAAAACAATTTTGAAAAAAAAAAGTCGCGTTTTCCACTTTTGTTCCACAGGCTGCCGCACTGTGCGTCGATCACGCTTACTTTCCCATGCAGTTCATCCATCCCCATCCATGTAATGCAACACGGACTACACGCATACGTTCTCCGACCATTATGCAATAAGAGCTTTTCCAATTTCGGAAAATTGCTCAATGCAACGAAAAAATCTTCAAGGAAAAGAAAAAACAATAATGACATGAGGCATGGTCGAACCTAACCTTCATGCATGCTATGCCAAGTCCACTCACGGTTTTGGGCAAGGTCAGGGCGCTTGCAGATGACAGCATATTTCTACAGTGAAATCTGTGTATAACGATTCTGTCTATAACGTTAACCTGTCTATAACTTTTTTTTTTTTGTCCCCAGCAAAATGTCAGCACGATAAACGATAACCTGTCTATTACAATATTTTTTTAAGGTCCCAACAGTATCGTTGCAGACAGGTTTTACCGTAATACGAGTTCCTAGAATTCCCTTTTATTAGGGGCGGACTGGCCCGCCACCCTTCCGCCTATGCGCAATCAAGGCTGAAAACCTTTTTTTAATTTTCTTATTTATTATTACTAAGCAATCACGATTGCTTATTGCTTTCATTTGACTGTTTTTGGCGTTCCTTTGATTTTCCCCACCACCACCCTCTGCAGCATCACCGTCGACCGGCTCCTCACGATGCTGCACCTCTAGCGAAAACCGTCTCCAGGTTTCGTCAATATCCTACACTTACACGCATACATACACACACCTACACACATATACATATATACACCTACACACACATACATACGCCTACACACATACACAAACACATACACACACACCTACACACTCACATACACACCACTACCCACACACTCATGCATGCTCACAGACACAAATACATATGTCTACACACATATACACATACCCCCCACACACACCTACACACACACATACCCCCCACACACAAACACACACGTTTACATATACACACACATTCGTGATTGCGAAAAACATAATTTGAATACAAGATGACAAAATTCAAATTAATTTTTTTTATTTTATTTTATTTATTTTTTTTCGCTCACGAACTTATGCGACTTCACTTCTTTTTTTTTTTAATTTTTTTTTTATTTTTTTTTTATTTAAACTCGTAAACCTGTGTACCATTATTTTATTTTATTTTATTTATTTTATATTTTTCACCTTTTCTTACGCCCTTTAGAGGCCAAGGTTGGCGCCCTCTTTCGGTCTCCAGTCCGCCCCTGCCCATTATTGCCATTTCTGACTTTTCTTTTTTTCGTAAAAAGAAAATTTCGTTGGTAAAGGGGCAACCCCCCCCCCCCCCCCGCCTACTATTTTAGAGCAAATATTCATTTTATTTTCCGATTTCGGATCCAAAACTAGAAATTATTTTTTAAAAGGCGAAATGTCAGAATTTTCAGAACATAATTATTTGTTTTACTTTGTATATCTGGTAACGAAACATTATTTAGTAAAAGCAGTAACGTTTAATTTATATGTTCATTGTTTAGATATTAGTAAGTCAATTGTTTTACTTAAAAACAAGGCCATACTTGTTGAATAAAATTATTGCCAAGTATTTGTGACATCACAAAATTCCTTGGGGTAAATAATGTAAATCTAATTCATGTATAAGTGTTTCTTCGGGGAAAGTTATTGTATGCAAAATTCATCAAAATCTTAATAAACGAGCTGATGTGTGCATCACATGACTTCATTCTACTCCAATTTAATGACAATAGTGCCTTGAAGTTTACAAAGAAACAGTTAAAATATTTTCACCCCAAGTTTGTTGCAAACCGAAGCAAAGAAAACGTTTATACAGATAAATTTCCTAATATTGGCAGTTTTTAATGTTATTCAATGGTTAACTCTCTAAGTACGGCGAAATTGAAACCAGATTTAAAAAAAAAAAAAAAAAAAAAAAAAACCCGCCAAATTTGTCGCCAAGTTGGTGACAAAACTTGGCAACCAAAAGCTTGGCGAAATATCGACATGTGTTTGCTAAATTATAACACCACTTGAGTTTGCATTGAAATTAACAATGATTTTACCCCCAAAAAAGTGTAAAAGACCCACTCTTTGGAACATCCGAATGCAACCAAAAAGGGAGGTGCACAACTAGACTTCACTATGAGTCTACGTACAAAATTTCAACTTTCTAAGACATACCGTTTTTGAGTTATGCGATATACATACGTACGTCACGAGAAAACTCGTTATTGACTCGGGGATCGTCAAAATGGATACTTCGGGTGTCTATACGTTCTTGGGTAGGATTGCTAGATTTCTGAAATGTTCAGCCGGAAGACCTCCCCCCCGCCCCCATCGTCGCTAGTATTCAAAGGAGTACATGCCCCTGACTGATTTTTGGAGTTTTTATAGGGCAGTTTATTTTTAATGCTATAAATAAATAATTACTATCTTATGTCTTTAAACTAGCAATTCTTGTGGGTATATATATATTTCTTATCTCGGAAACGGCTCTAACGATTTGGATGAAATTTTGGATTTAATTGTAGTTTTGCATTCTAAGTTCATCTACATCAATGTTTTTTCTATAAAAACGCCATTTTTTTTTACAAAAAACAGTTTTTTAATATAAAGTCAAATTGAGTTAAGCCTTGAAGTAAACTGTAAGTTGACGCATCAGGCAGACGATTTGCAACCATGACAATGAAAATTTGTCTCTTCTCGCTTTAAAATTTTATACTTGCTTAGGGTTGCCAGGCTTGGCTGATATTGGCCACTTAGGCTAATTTCAAACACACTTGGCTGAAAACAAATTCAAAAGCATTATGTAAGTCGATGTAAGGCTTTTTTTCTTTTTTAAGCGAAACTATTGCTTGACCATCCTATTTTATTTAATTTTATTTATTTATTTCCTTTTTACACTTCAAATAGTTTAACATATTTTTTAAATCACGCATCTAAATTTTATTTAGAAGAAATGTATGTCTTGAGATTGTTTATGTTTTGTTAAGACAGTTGTTATCATGGACATTTGTTGGAATGGTTTGCGGATCATCAGTTTTGATGGATATCAAGCTGTATGTAGCATTTTCTGGCGTAAAAACTAAAAGTACTTATTCAAAAAAAAAAAAAAATCTCGATTGGGATAAAATCGTGAAACGCATCATAGTATGAAAGGAAGTATTTGGTTAAAAACCGATTTCACGATAGCAAAACTAAGGCCAAAATATTTTAATTACTGACAAGAAAATTGTATAGTGGAAACAAACGTAACAGATAGTTTAAAGCAAAATGTTGATTTAATTACATTCAGAATCTTCTTTGTTTGGTACTTTAGTGTTATAAGAAGGTCGAGTACGTAATATTTCGTTAACATGAAGCTTTTCAAGTATATTTGGAAAAGTATTGAACCTTAAAAAAACACAATTTGACAAAAAATAATTCTTTTAAAGCCGAGCGAGGCTCGGTCGTCCAGGTACTGAACCTACAACTGGGGCAATAAAAAATGACATAAGCAGATAATTTTAACATTTCACTTCTGAGATGTAAATATTTAAAATTCATTTCAGTTAGAAAAAACATTTTGAATGAAGAATAAAAAATTGAATAATATTTAGATATGCTTTTCATTTAATAGGACTTTTTTTTTAAATCTTCTTGTAAAACTCCTCACCAGCAAATCTGGTATTAGTTTTACAAGCCAATGTTACGATAAAATAATTATCCAAAAAATCCTTCCCAACGAATTATTTTTAGACCTATTCGGTCATTTGTAATCAAATTTATCTTTTTTCGGGACGTGAAGCAAACCGGCAGGGACACCGGGATTTTGTCTGAAAACCGGGACTGTCCGGTCAAACCGACCCGGTCTGGCAAGCCTATTCTAATGCATATATCCACGTGTGGCCAGGTTGAAAAAAAAAAAAACCTCTATATTCATTTGGGGGCGAGCAAAATGGAAATTAAGGCGGATGTTTGAGTGAAGATTTTTTTTTTGCGAATACAATACTTCCTGTTTTGTAAAAGGAAGTAAAAAGTGAGTTAAGTTGCTAGAGATTTGCTCATTTACCACTTCTTTGCTCTCAAAACCAACCCAAGCAAAATTTTGTACTTTTCTCTCTCTCTTTTTTTTTTCTTTGCTGCCGCTAAAAATCCTATGGCTTTAGTTTTTTTCCCCCTCCCCCTCCCACTTTTTAGTCCCAATCGCCACCTCTGAGGATAATTATTGTCTTGCAAACACATAAAAAATATTCGTTTCAGAACCAACATGGACAAAGGCTTCTTTTCAAAATCAAAACTAAAAAAGTAGGATACTTATCATTCTGAAAATTTATAAAAAATGGTTTTATTTCAAAGTCACCGTATAAACTAGTATGTTGTGGCCATCACGAAACTTTCTTCTACAGTGGCTCCCAAAAGTGTTCGTACACCTACAACTTTCCATGAAATAGAACACTATCCATTGGTTAGAATTAATATTTCGGAATAGGTATTTAATTATAAGATCTATGATCAATTTTCAACAAAACTACATGATTTTTTTTATATTAAAACTTCATTTTTTAAAAATCAAAAACCAAAAAGTGCCGGAAATTTTATCTCACAAAAGTCTTTGTACACTTGACAAAAGGTCTATATACACTCCTGTTTGTGAAAATTGCAACACCATGAATGAATCATCATAGTTGAATGAAATTTAATACACAGTTGAGTGGAAATGGTACAAATAAATGATTACATTTTCAAACCAAACAAACAATAAAAAGAGATAGAAATTAGTATTTTGTGTGGCCACCACGCGCCGCAATAAGAGCTGCTACACGGCTCGGCATGGAGTGAAAGTGAAACAAAGTTCGTCTGTCAAAGCAACAGGACGAGGATCACGAGCGAGACGCCGCCCAACGAAATCCCACACATGTTCAATCGGTGACATATCCGGGGAATATGCAGGCCAAGGAAGAAGCTGTACCTGCTGCGAATCAAGGTAGGATTTGACAGTCCTGGCGACATGTGGACGGGCATTATCCTACTGGAATACAGCCCCTGGCAATCCTTGCAGGAAAGGAATAGCTTGAGGCTGTAGAACTTCGTTTATGTATCGGGTACTGTTCCAATTGCCCACAATTCGTAGCAATTGTGATCGTCCATGATATGCTATGGCACCCCAGACCATAACACCGGCTGTTCGTCTACTGTGGCGTTCGATAATACACTCCGGAATGTGCCGTTCACCGGCATAGCGTCTGACACGAATTCGGCCATCATGGTGCCACAAATTGAAGCGGGATTCGTGAGAAAAGACGACCTGCTGCCAATCAGCACGCCAGTTCCTATACACATTGGCCCATTGTAGTCGCAGGCGGCGATGGCTTTGCGTGAAAGAAATCCTGTATAAAGGAATCCTTGCGCGCAGCCCACGCTGCAGCAGCTGTCTCCGAATTGATGAAGCGCACAATGAAACACTTGTAGGTGTTGACCACTGTGCTGCCAATTGTCTAGAAGAGGCTGTGAGGTTCGGCAGCGCTATACGCACCAGGTGTCTGTCATCGCGAGCTGACGTCACATTTCGGGGTCGACTCCCGGATTTCCGAGCTGTCCGACCCTCGTCCGTCCACTGCTTCCAAACACGCATGATTGTGCTGCTGTTACGTTGCACACGAGCGGCTACTGCACGATAAGACAATCGAGCTTCACGAAGGTCGGCGATTCCGCCCCGTTCAAACTCCGAAATTTTTGCTCAAATTTCGCGTTCTTTCGTCGAAGATTCAAGTAAAGATTCAGTTAACGTTTACTCTAGCATATAACCACCGATAATCATACACGCCTCGCTACTGCCGTATATTTATATTCGGTTCGATCCGTCGTTCAGAGGGCGCTGCTAAACATGCGCATGCGCTACAGGTCTGCAATTCTAATCATTTACATATCATGCCCTACTTTACATTTCCTGCAATTTTCAGCTCACTCGCCTAAGTCCTTCGTGGTGTTGCAGTTTTCACAAACAGGAGTGTAATAATCGAGTTTGGGCCACTGGAGACATTTTTACGATTGGCTCCAGAGCGCTTTCATAAGTAAAGTTATTAAACTCACATTCACACAGTTGAGAACTCACTGGAAGAAGAAATTTTAGGAGTGACAACGGAGGACAAAAACAACGGGAATACCGACATCGATGACACAGAACCAAAAACAAAAAGTTTCAGTCATTCCTTATTGACAATAGAAATGATTTTTCTGATTTGTTAGTGAAGGAAGATTCTATTATGGAATATTCTATCATGGAAATGATCATTGATGTGTTAATGCTCTGCAAAGAAGCAGAGTATAACGGGACACCCCTCAATATTTTTAAACTTATGGATAGTAATGTACTGGAAGAATTTTAGCTTCCTTTTTCAAATGAAAAACGGTGCTCAACCCCCTCCCCCAATTTTCGTAAGTCGAGAGGGGAGGGGGGGTTAAAAATACATTGAACTAAAAAAACAATGCTACATATTATAATATACACTAGTAATGTGCGTATATATATATTGCAATAAAATAATAATTTACAAAAAAGCAGTTGGAAAAATTAAATGTTTCGAAACATGTGGCATTTTCTTTGCGAAGGCTAATGTTAAATTAAGGGGTCATTGAAACCTTAAAACCCTCTTAAAATTTGAGCAAGAAGCTAAAACTTTTATAGCATAATACTATTAGTAAGTCTAAAAAAATGGGGGCACTTTAGCTGAAAAAAAGTTTTTTTGAACCACCCTAAGTCACCTCCTCTTCATAAACACAAAATTAATTTGTGTTTTCTTTATGCGTGTTGTGCATAGAAATCGATATAAGTACACGTTAAACTTATTATACAACTAGCCGCCTGCGGGGACCAGCTGGTTCGCCTTTTTACGCCAGGGTTGCCGCCTTCGGCGGCTGCTTAGATAAATTTGTCGATGGTATATGAATCGAATTTTTTTCCCCATACATCAATATTATCATTCGTCTTTTTACGCGAGGGTTAGCGCCTTCGGCGGCTGCTTGGATAAATTTGGCGATGGTATGAATCGAATCTTTTTCTCCATACATCAATATTATCATTCGTCTTTTTACGCCAAGGAGGCCGTCTTCGGCGGCTCCTTAAATAAATTTTGTGTTGAATAAAATATTTTCTAGATCTATTTGCAGTTCCGTCGTTTAGAATATTTTTGAAAGGAGGGGATGGGGGAACACAAAGCGCATACTCTTCATGCAAATTTTGTCGGAAAATAACAAAAAACACTTCCACTTTTATGTGAAAGAAATGTTTTTCCAAAGTCATGGTGTGTGTTTGTGTGTGTGTGATGGGGAGGGGGGTATTGATGCCCCGTTGAAGCTCCTTAAATGACGGGAATGTCTACTGTATCGACCTCCATATTTGTATACCTATCCATCTATCTATCTATATATACGATCCATGCATTGCATATCTACCTCTGATAGTAATTAACAATCCTTTTCTATGTAAAAAAAACATTTTTGCCCACTCAATATCTATCTCTGTCTACCAAACCTAACCATTAATCTCTAACAAAAACAAAATTCATGCAAAAAACCGCGGGCTTTGTTTATTTACTTAAAATAGCACCCCCCCCCCCAACAAAAAAGGCTCTGCGTTTCCCGTAGTGTGCAAAAAGCAGCACTTGGAAAAAATATAAAACTCACTGCTGTTATTAAACTAAATACGCACGAATATGTAACGTATGTTAATGTCGATTTTCGATTCCGAGTCACAACTGACTACAACTGTATTTATGTCGAGGACTGCATACTAAGTGCCTTGCCTTCAATATTTTTTATACCGATAGATGGCAGCACCATCATCGGATCGAACAGTTAATGAGAATTTAGAACTAGACCAGGAGCTAATAGCTACCTGGTGCTAGCACACCCAGAGGCATCGTTTCACTTGGAGGACATTGAGACCACGAGCATATTTAACGTCGATACGTTAATGTGTTCAGAAAAAAAAAATAAATAATCACTGCTTTTATTGAATTAAAATGCGCACGAATATTTGACCGAAAATAAATATTGCAAAACGTCCAGGAAAAAAAAAGTTGGAAAAATAAAGACATGAAATCTCTGAACACTAACAAGAAGTTCCGTTTAGAACTATACGAGACTACTTTCCCGTATACCCATACTACTTTCTAGTACCTGATCAATATTCTCAAAAATAGCTAAAATCGTTCAACCAGCGAAATTTTCCAAAAATAAAGTCCTAAAAATGCAATTTTTAGCCATCTGTAATCTTCTCAGAAGGTCATGGCATCCTTTTGGGTCTTTGTTTTGGAGCTACATTTAAATTTACTACCCGGGTCAAAAGCCCTGTCCTCCTATCAGATTTGAAAACGAGCAGTTCATCTGTGATTTTAATTAGAAAAAATTGCTGCAAAGGGAGAAAATTACAAAATTTTTGTTCGTCATTCGTATATGTTTGACTCTCAGGGGAGTTGTAGTTTTCCAGTCACTCCACGCATTCCCGATTGTTGAACACAGAATTTGTTGTTTGAAACGCTTGCGAAAGTATCTAATCAGTATAGCTTTTTTTATATAAAAAAACTATATCTATAGTCTATAAAAGCTTGGGGGGTTAACATTAGTGGCTATCCTCAGTGCTCCTTTTAGAAAGCACCCTTTTATATTTCAGGAGGGGGTCATTTCCCTCATTTCCCCTCCCCTGTATCCATGCCTGACTACCAGTTCTGTCACAAATTTTACAACCAAATGAAGCACTGTGTAAAGAGTAGATAATAATGGACAATAAACCAACACAATGTTCCTTAACATTCTATTTTTCTTAAACTATGCTATGCTGTCAGGAAATTGACACTTACTTCGATAATTGAACATTTAAAATTCAGCATATTTATTCGACTTATTATAAGTTATCTTGTGAGAAATTTTTGAGGAATTTTTCTTGATTAAAAGAACTATATGATGCGGCCTGCGGCCGCCCCTTGCTTTGGCCGCCCTTGTGCAGTGCACACCTGCTAGTCGGTCCTGATTCTTGGCCGGCCTTTTTCCGTCGAGAAAGGACCCGGAGCAAAGCCAATGTAAGCTTAACCAGGCCCCAGTGGAAATTACATGCAACCTCCCCCCTTCATACACAACCTTCACTGAAATAGCAGCGTAGCGAAGAGAATGAGAGGATATCCAAACATTCATTAAAAATATCATAAAACTACTATACGTCATACAAACACACACATATATGTATGAAGATGTGTTATAAGTGGGTCACGGCCACCAAGAATCGAAGCGGACCTCCCTTCATAAAACTTGTAAAATTTATACTGCTTGGACTCCAAGCCAGGCCTCTTGTTTCTGCAGGATCGACGAGAGGCCATGTTAGCCTCGTTGTAAAATAAGGACAGGGCACTTGAAAGGGTCCGGATTGGAATTGGAGTTGCATAAGTTTTCTGCGGGAGACTGACAAGGAGCCGCACTCGGCGGCCCTGTGTTTGACAAGGCTAACATGGCCTCTCGTCGGCCCTAACCCCGGACCCGTGAAAAGTTTTACAGTACACCTTGCTCAAATGCCCCACATAGCCAGTACGCCCCTGTTCAAAGCTAGCACATAAAAAATGGTTTTATCATGGAAGCACACTAAAAAGTTTTTTTGTTCCAAAAAAAAAAAAAATATCTCGCAGACACATTAAAAATGGTTCTTTTCATAACACACAAATATTGGTTACATCCCCACTGAATAGATTTCCCCTGGAGAAGAGGTAAGTTCCTTTCTTCTAGTGGAGTAAATGGTCAAAATTTGACTTCCGTGCGATTTTTGTAACACAATTATAGGAGCCATTTTTTCTGACAGGTAATGGAACGAGGAAGACGAATTTGGATGTTGCTATCCCCGAAAGTAGTGCAGGGGTGGGGGGATTTCCAACAAGACGCATCTCTATAAAAGTTATATATCTCAATCATTTCTAGGTTTGCAACAAATTTTCAGCTTAAAATACTGGCACTAAATAAGATTTTAATGCCTAAAAATCTGAATTAAATGGCAGACCCGTATTTCAGGGCCCCTTTTTCAATCTAAAAGCTTATGAAGGAAAAGGCATTAGGCTAAAGATATTCTTTCCATTGAAAACAGGTTCCTTGCAGCCAGGCCCATCATTTGAGAAGGCAATCGAGGGGAGGAAGGTATATAGGATTCCCCCCCCCCACAAAAAAAATTAACTTCTGAACAGTATTTTTTTTAATAACTTCTTCAGTCTACAACAATTTTCCAAAGCTTAAAGCAGAGATTCTTAACCTGGGAGGGGGAGGAGAGAACGTCTCTAGAGGAACTTAGAATAATTCAAGGTGGGTGTGAATGTATTCTAAAAATTAAGTTAAAAAGTAAAACTAGAATTTACCTAGTTTTCAGGTCACTAAATGTTTTTTTACGTTTTTACTGCAGATTTTATTCACATATCACTGTGAATCTGCATTTGCAGCATTAGCAAGCATCAAGTCAAAATATCGAGCAAGGATGGACATTAAAAGTGAACTTTCTCACCAGTTACAACCTAACATTTAAAAACTTGTCAAGTGCAAACAGTCACAATATCGGTGACGTCCTTCTATTGGTGATGTGAAAATGACTGGTACAACATCCTAACGGATCCAGATTACTTGAAATCTATTTTGTATTTAGTTATTTGATTTCATGTGTTCGAATGAAATGTATAGAAATGTTAAACTCTATACAAAATTACATGAACTTTGAACCTAGTCGTGTTTTTTTCTTTTTTTGAGCTAAAAGGGGTACCGCGGTACCTCTTGTGCCCTCTGTGCACATGCACCTGACACCCTGGTTATTATAACATATTTGAAGAAAAATGTGGAAAATGTGAAAAAAGAAAAAAAAAATTCTAAAAAAATACAAGAGATTTTTTACAGATTATTTATAAACCTTTATTACTTAATATCGGAACTCAACAACAATAAAAAATATTTTACCATTTAGCATATTAGAACCTGATAAAACAATTAAACAACACATTCACATTTTTTTCAAAAAATAAACTCTCAATGCAGATTATGGCAGTTTTACAATGTAAAGAAAACGGTTTTGCAAAACAGGCAAAAGTACTTACATCAATATATACTTACATGGCACAGAAAAAAATTGTTTTATACAAATTGAAAAGTTAACTAACAAAGGGAAAACATTATCAGAAGAATGTAGTTATGGTTGTAAAAATACTTTTGTAAAAAACAATGTAAGCTCATTAAAAAAAAATAGTATTACATGGAATGCTTTTAACTCTATATAACTACGACATAGAATGAAGCATTTTTTTGATATAAGTGTCACTGAAATAAAGTAACAAATATCGATAAGGGCTATTTTATTTTTTCTTAAAGGCTAAAGTGGCATGGCAAAATAAAATTTAAAAATTCTAAGGAAACTTGTTTTAAAAAACATTTCACGTTACAATAAAACACCTTCAATTGCTAAATTTTCATTTTTGTCCCCCCTTTTTTTGCGCTATGTTTTTGTCTGTATAGTGACATAATATTTTTTAAATTATCAACACTTTATTCAATACTTCATTCCACAACAATTACCAAACATTTTTGGTTTTATTATTTTCAAAACATATTTGATTTCTAATTTAATTAATATTGGTGATAATCTTATATTTTTGCAAAGCTTACCAACAATGAATTGCTAAAGTATGGTGACTACAATTTTTAGTACAAATACAATGCAATACTAAAGTTAGGCTATGAATTAATACTTTTTGAAAAACACTTAGTACTGAACACACAAATATACCCTTTTCCCTTCAAAGAAAGTAACAAACTTGAAGTGTTATTTAAGTTTAACAAATTTTAAAAAATCAACTAAATTCAATGTTTAGTTTGTTCACATTCAAAACCAATCAAGAAAATATAATTAAAGAAAGTTGACATTGCTAAAATTGAGACATTAAAATATTTCATAAAAACAAAATGCATATTTTTCAGATCTGCATTCAGAAACAGTGAAACTTGGAAGACATGTGGATTACAATTAATAGACAGATAAAAGTATCTATCAAATTGTTTTTATCATTAAAATACATCAAAATTTTAAATATTTTAAAAGTGCATCTTTAGGATACTATGGCATTATAGAATCTTTATAAGTCTACAACGTATGGGGAATGAATATATATAGTAAAGAATAAGGTTCTTATTATAAAAATATATATGTTATCTATAAACAGCATATTTCTGCTTCACAAACAGGATTGAAAATCATGTAAGAGTACTTTCTTCAGCTTCATCAACGTTTTTACAATGGTACTAGCCTTTTGTGAATGAGAAATTATAGCTAAGGTATGAAAAATCAAAAGGTAAAGTTTTTGAAACAAAAGTTTCTTAAATTACAGTGCTGGCCAAATTAATAGACTAAAGAGTTTTTTTGTTTTTGTTTTTTGCATACTATTTGTACTAAAATACTATTTATTTTACTGTTAAAGTACAGTACATACTGTACACTGATTATTACATTATTTTAGCATAATTTAATGTTTGCAAGTGGCAGCAGTCTGTTTATGTTTTTTGTTTATCTACCTACCAGGAACATAACCTCAATCAGCTTAAACAGTTCACTAGTTCTTTTTATTAGTGTGCTCTGTTATATTTAAAGTTAGTTTTAGGTAATTAGTGAGTATGTGTATGTGAGTATATATAATAGTGAGTACAAACAATTTTTAGCTCCTTTTTTAAAAAAGTTAAGAAATGGTTTAAACCTTGTGAAAAGTATGTCAAAAAGACTTAAAATGCTTATCAAGAACAAGCGAATGCATACTAAATCTTAGATAATTATTTCACTGTTCGTTAATGTGTCTATAGTTATGTAATCAATAAAGAATTTGCTTCTAAAACAGTTTTAGTCTAACAATTTGGCCAGCACTGTATATTACTACAGATCATAATATACTAATGCATCACCAAGACTTAGATGGGTAAAATAAAGCAGAGAAAAACACCTGGATTAACAGAGCTGGAACTCCCACATACATATTTATATCTTTTAACAGCAAATTTTAAGGTATCAAATCAACATCTGGGATTTTCAATCACTAGTCTGGTGGACCAGCATCAATTCACCGACACATTTGACCAGCCCTCAACATTTTAACAAGTCCATGTTGAAAAATTTTCCTCATTCAAAAGGACAGCACTTCATGCAGTGTTTTTTTTTCCAAATGTTTTTGACTCATGCATAAGAAATATGCTAATTATTTACCTCTACATTTAAATTTGATTGTAAGCATAATCATAAGAAAATTTAACAATTACATTTAATAAATGCAGTTTAATACCCTGTAAAAAAAGCACCTCATTTATCAGAACCAACCTTTTTTTAATTTTTTACTGGACCATAGATCAGATCCAGAGGTTGAGAAACGCTGATCTACATTTATGGTGATCTCAAAATATTCATGCTTTAAAAACAAACACAAAACAAAAGCTCAGAAAAAAGTTTCATATTTTTATTCAGTGGATATGATATTTGGGGGGTCTTAGAATAAATGATATGTTTGAATATTTCTTTTACAGATTATTATGTAAAAATGAAATGCAAGGGTGGTTTAAAAATAAACAACCTCATGATAGTTACAAAACATGATTTCCTACTGCATCCACCTATTTAAGGTTCATACACTTGTGGTTAAAAAAAATTCCCAGACTTTCCCAGGGTTTTTTTTTTAGAAAATTCAAGGTTACTAGCTTCATTCAAAATCAAGTTTAAATAACAATATTTTCAAAAAAAATTAAAATTGTTTAAAGTAGCAATGCGGAAGAACTAAAACTTTTACCCTTAGATTAAAAAAAAAAAAAAAAAAATCTTGGAATTATTTTCCTTTTCTCTCTCTCTCTCCATTTTTCTTTTTTTTAAACATTTTGTTCAAAATTGTTTTCATTAGTTTACTGCTTGTTGAAAACAAAGTACTTTCAACTTAATTTAGCATTTCTTCAATGCAGCGTGTCATACGTAATGTTAGCAGTTTGCTGTAATCGTGCAGCAATCATTTAGCATACGCTTTTGGTTTACAATACTTCTTTTTATTTTGTTATTAGTATTTAACACAAAACATATTGAGCCAAATACAAATTCATTTTTCAGTATAAATATGATTAACATGCTGCATTGATTGGCATACCATATAATGCATAATAACAAAAATCAACATCCGCCAATCATAGACTGATATCATAATCATCAGTTTTTTTTTCTTTCATACATTAAAGGATGCTTACATCAAAATTAAAATATTTAATTTTTAAAAATTCATAGTTTTTTACATATTTTATGTTACTTTCAATAGATTAATTACATTGAGATAAGCATCCAATTCTGTTTTTGAAAATTTACGTCTACTTGCAAAACGACCAAATATGGCGACTAAGTGAAGAATTTAAGATTATAAGTAGATTTTTGAATGTGTAGCATAAATGTAGCTATAAATAATTAATAATCCTTAAAAAACTACAATTAGGACAAAATACTCAGTGTTTAGTACCTAAGCATTTAAATCAATTAGAATAAAGAAATGTTCAAAAGATAAAATTTTGCATTTTTCCAGAAAATAATTACGAATTATCCAAAAAAAAGGGAAAATTTTGCATTGTTTTCAATAGTTTGCATTGCAATAAACATCCAATGCCGTTTTCGGAAGCTTAGGCACTTATAAAGTCTTGTGTACTTCCATCTTGGAAATGACCAAATATGGCGGCTACGTCAAAAATTAAAATAATTTTTGAATTTGTAGCATGAAAACAATTTAAAAATAGTAAATCTTCATAAAACTACGATTCAGTTGAAAAGTTTCTAGCAAATTTGCTTCCAAGGCAATGAGGATAAGATGAAGTTTTAAGAACAAAATTTTTCATTTCTCAAGAAAATTTTAAATAATCAAAAAAAAAAAAAAAATAATAATAATAATTTGAACTCTACATCTTGAATTCAAATTAGGTTTTTGCAATCACGAGTGTGTGTGTATGTAGGGGTGCGTGTTTGTGTGTGTGGGGGGGGTATGTGTATGTAGGCATGTGTGTATGTAAGGGCACATTTGTGTATGTGCTTGTGTGTGTGTGTGTGTAGGTGTTTGACAGTGTGTAGGTATGCGTGTGTAGGATATAGATGCATGTTTTCGCTAGAGGAGCAGCATCGGGAGGGACCGATCGACGGTGGTGCCGCGGGGGGGGGGAGGGGGGGTAGAGAAAATCATAGGAACGTCATTCAAAGGTAAAATGAAAACAATAAGAAATTTGTGATTGCTCAAAAAAAAAAAAAAAAAAAAAACAATTTGCAGCACATTTTGCCTCATTTTCATTAGTTTGCAGTTGATGAAAACATCCAATTCTGCTTTGTTTTTGGAAACTTAGTCAATTAAGCATCGTGTCTACTTCCATCTTGTGAATGACCAAACATGGCGGCTACGCTTCACGGGTAGATAAAAAAAATTTCCGACCAAAAAGAAAAATGATTTTCCCCGATCAACCCTCTCATCTTCAGGCTTGTGCTTCAAAGGCAGTTAATTGTCTTTTCCCCTGTTGAGTTTGTGCATAAATCCTGTTCACCCTAGGAATTTTTTCTTCTTGGGAACTATTGAATGCCAAAAATAGCGACTGCGGAAGTTTTCTTGAGTCGCCACTTTTTTTTATTGCCAGCGTCATTTTTGCCTCAAAAATTTTACAATTTCTTTCAGGAAACATCGATAAAACCGAAGATTAGATCTCATGTTACAGAATTACTTGTGAAAAATTGAAAAAAAAAAGGGGGGGGGGGCAAAACTGGAAAATTCCCTGACATTTTAAACTATGTCATTTTCTCTGACAATTCCAGGTTTTCCCGGAGCGTACGAACTCTGCTATTCTGATGATCATAAAATAGTATATCTATGTCATGAATTTGTATAAATATAACATTTAACTTAAATTTACTATATAAAATATTTATGCAATGATGAATTACGCAAATATGATGATTTGCGTAAGGATGATTTGCACACGATAGTGCCATTGAGCTAAAATTAAATAATCTGATCATAGCATACTTTTGCATTACATAACAATGATATTTGGGTATAGATAACAAATTAAGTATTACAAACTTTATAGGCTTACTAATTTTCACAATTTATTATCATTGTTTATTACTTGTTATATTATAAATACTGAAAAATTATTTCACCAAACTATCACTAAAATTTCTATATGGTTAGCACAGCAGTGATATTTATTCATCTAATTGTAAAATAACTAATTTTTTTAAACATAAGTCGCTTCTTTTTTAAAGGATGCGAGAAATAGTTTACAATTATTTTGTTTTGCATTTAAAAACAAATCTTTTAAGAAATGTTATTTTAAGTTGTGATACTTATACACGATTTCTTTGACGAAAATAACTGAAAAAAGTGATCTTAAATTCAAATATTAAATGGTAGTTTAAACATAAACAAATGTAAAAATTTTTAGCATTCGTTGAACATGTATATGTTTTTAAAATGTAGAAAATAGTTGCAATTACAAACTCCAGAGCTCGAATACGCTACCTTGCGGTGATTAACAATACTAAAGAAAAAGGTAAAACATTCCATTCCGTATGTTTTCTTTGGGGTAAATTACAGGCTTCAGACAGTTTGTAATGTAATTTCAGAAGAATAGAAAAGAAAGCTTCCTACAAACACAAAGAAAAATTACTGTCATTCACTAAGCGACAAAGTTCATCCACCATTAGACAGTAGCTGCAGCGCCTCCTATAGTTTATTGGAGTTGCGAATAGAGTCTTTGTACAAAACAGAGACACTAAGTTTTAAAGTTGTGGCTTAGTTTTCTCCTTCATATTATATGCACAGCAAAATATGCTTGCAATAATTATGGAGCAGAATGTATTAATTTTTAAGCATGAATTTTACACGTGAATAAAGAAAAAAAAAATATCTTACAATAGTTTTTATAAGTTTTCACATCTTTGTTTTGGCATCTTATAATATTGACCCTTCTTCAATGCTTTTCATCAAGTTTGTGGCTGTAAAAGAAAGTTATGAAAAGCATTTAAAGACATCCCGCCACTTTTGTTTCTCTCTCTCTCTCTCAAATGCATTTACACCCATTAGCTCATACCTTTTTAGCATTGGAAAAGGGACACTAATAACCCAAAAACATATTCGCATTATTTTCAAATCTGATATTTTAATGTTTATATTTTTACATTGATTTTTGGCTCTTGGAATACAGTAACACAGTAAGAATTAGAAAAAAAAAAAGAAAGAAAAGAGGTTCAAAGGTGTTAGTAATAATTGGTCATTCAATTTACAGTAAATAACAGGATGAGCTAAAAACAAACACTTGTGATAATTTTTGTGTGAGATTCATATTATTTAATGTAATTTTTGAGTTAAAAAAGAGCAATGTCAGCATACAATCTTGTTATATCTATATTTGATGTAAAATTCCAACAGAACTGTAGCAAAAAACATGTAATTAAGCATAACTATCTTTATATTGATAAACACAATTTAGAAGCAATTATGTATATACAAACATATTTATAAATAATATATATGCTAAAGAAACAAGTTAATTAGAAGCAATGCAGATTCATTTTCACTTTTCTTGTAATGGAAAGCCAGGGACTTGCCAAAAGCTTTCATTTCATTATGATCTAGCTATGGCAAGACAGTAGCACTACAAAAGTAATTTTTGTCCCTTTAAATTTATTTATTATGTTTCATTTTATAGGTACATGTTGATTATTTTTTTCTTCAACAAATCAGTGAATACTTTTTCATTGTATACATTCTTGACTGAGTTTCACATTATTAAAATTCTATGCACTTTTACATCAGTACTTAAATTTGCATGAACATTGAAAATATTTGAAATGATTGATTTTGGTTACTTGCAAAGCAAATAAAATGTTAGGAGATTCATATTAAACTTTGCAACATTGACTTATGACCTGTGATTTATAACAAAAAATTTCTGTAAATAAAAGTATCAATTTGAAGAAAAAAAAAATATTTTGTTTCATTTTCAAATGACATTCTTCAAAATTGAGAAGATTTTTGAGGCATAAGCTTCAATAAACATTTACATTGTATATAACACATATTTTGAAAAAAAAAAAAAAACAAAAAAAAAAAAAAACCAATCATTTTTTTACATAAAAACAAATGCAAGAAAAAGAAAATCAAGATCTTGAATTTTTAAAAGATAAGAAGGAACGTGTGATGCCTCTATTATCTTTTTCTCACTACTTCAAAATAATAGTAAATCATAAATGAGATTCTCATAAACATATCAATATATGTATGCTAAACAGAAAAAAAAAACTCTTCAAATTTTTTTGGAGGAATTGAAATTATGGAGGGAAATATTTGAACTCAGTAAAGACAGTTCAAACTTTCATTTTCAGCTGAAAATGAAAACATGATTTTTTGCATTGGGACATCACACATTGGCAGTTGTAATTCATTGAATAAAAAGAATTCTGATTAGGAGTAATACAATGTATAACAATTTAGAATACGGCAATATCATTCAAGCTCAATAATAATTTGGTCTTCCTCCACAGCCTCCCCTTCTTTACAATTGACAGACTTCACTTTCCCAGTGGTACCAATAGCTAAGCTATTTTGCATTTTCATTGCTTCAATTACGCAAACTTCTTGTCCTTCCCCAACCTAAACAATAAAATTTCAACACACTTTAGTAAAATTTTACTTAAATTAGAATACATTATTAATGCTTTCATTAAAAATTATGAGTTCACCTAAAAGAAACTAATGGATTGTTAACTGTAAGTAACACTTGTCGCAAAAGGAAAAACTATCTTATACTATGGCCGTATACAGGGGGGGGGGGGGGGTCTTAGGGATGAACCTCCCTTGGAAATTTGTACAATTTATCGAAAGTCAGTTCAATATTAAGCCATTCAAAATAAGTTAGCGAAAAGCGAAGTCGGCACCGACTGCAGATAACTGGCATTAATATTATTATGGCGCCATTGAATATATAATGATGGATTGTTGGTCAAATGTCTAGCATTCGTATTTCTGATACAGACTACCCTCATGTCAGGGTCTCAATCTAGGCAGCAGAAAATAATTGAAGCATTTTTGAAGTGTTCTTGTGCCTAAATTGCTTCTAAAGCACTGAAAACAAAAACAAATAAATGTGTTAAAGAATTTCCATCTGAAATAAAGTCTTTTGTCGAGGCTATCTGAGACAAACCTTTTTTTTTCTAGTAAATGTGTTTTTCTTGTTCTCAAATTCGAGGTACAATCAGTCTTAAACAGGGATCAGTCAGTATATTTACAGTTGTATTTCTATCTAAAACTTGAGTTAGCTAAATTTAATTTAAATATTCTTGTGGTATGAAATATCAAAATGAAGCGGCAACTTTCTATTGCAACCTTTTTAAATAAACTAAGGTAAGCGTAAACTTGATTTATTTATTAACATATAAATTTAAGCAAGCAGAAAAATTCATATACGCTGATATTATTGATATGAAACATGTAATATTTATTTAAATGATTTTGTTTTTAATATTCAGTATGAATATTTTAAGAAGGGAAATGTCATTGAAATGTATAAGCTTATATATGTTTCTTTTTTACTATACCGATTTTGCAGTGAAATTTGTATTACATAGATATTGTTCATTATTACTAATTTTAGTGAGTCAAGGTTGGCTTTCAATTATGTACTTCCTTCCCCAAAGCTCTGTATGAAAGTTTTTAACCCCTCCCCTAAATTATTTTCTAGTTACGGCCCTGTCTTATACAACTAGTAATCATTAGTGGAACCAGAAGTTTCTTTTGGCTGGTAGAAGGGGAAATAAGTCTTTACATGTGTTTGTATTACTATACTAGAGTTGGCAATTTGGCTAAAATCCAAGGGTTGGGAGGGGAGAGGAGTTTATCTCACAAAATCCTGTACTACTATGTCAAAGTTATCAACATATAATCTATACTTATACCACAAAAAATCATTATGGCTTGCACATGATTTTCAGAAATGTCTAACACTTAATGAATATTAACCAGGAATTTAAATAAACAAACTGGTATAAACTGACAAACTCGTTTTTTATTCATACAGATGTAAATTTCCTTAACTGAATGGTCAATATATATATATATATATATATATATAAATATTTCACACATAGTAAAATTTTAACTAAAAAGAAATTTGTAAGACACAAAGTTCTGCCAGAGGCAACTCTATAACTAAAATTTTCAGTACACTAATTCGACTTACACAATAATCACTTACAGAAAATGGTAAACTACTAACACTATGATATTGAACAAGACATAATTCTAAAAACAAAAACAATTAGAAGTAATAAGTTTAATAATTTTAACTTATTGTGATTTCCTTTATTAATGAACAGTTATGAAACTGAAATATGATTAAAACTTAGGGATGTCTTCCAGAGAGTAGGGACTTGCATGGCTTATCAGATACTATAAAGGCTTTGTAAAACAAATATGTAACTTTTAGTTTTGGAGAGGAGGGGTTTGGAATGACTACAGCTTTTAGTTTTCAGTGCAGAGCAGGTAACTAAATTATGAAATATAAGGATTACTTGTTTATTGTTTTGAATATATTAATGTTTGTTTTAAAAGTATGCTTGGGAACATCTCTAAAAATTATATTAAGCGTACAAAAAGTTTCTGCAGTATGGGGGGTGGGGGGGATAAAAGACAGAACCATCAGTAAGTTGTATTTGTTCACATGAAACACAAGCTTTAAGTAGGTCATATCAAATCAATATCTCTTTTACTGAAAGGAAATTACATAGAAGTTTATATAGAGCTACTAAAAAAACCTACCATATCTCCAACTTTGCATGAAATGGATTTTAATAAGCCAGGCATGGGAGCCAGTACAACTTTTGAAATATCTTTCTGTAACATAAACAATGCTCATTAACTTATCATTGTAAAACACACTACTCACTGCAGAATAATGAAAGTGTGGTAAAATAATGATGCATACATACACTTTAGGCAAAAATTTTTTTTACTGTGAAATAAATTTAAGTTAGAATGAAATTTAAATAAAACTATTAAGAATTTTTCTTTACTAATTAATAAAAGCATTTTCATTGTATCCAGTAATCAAAATTTTTTAAACAAAAGCAATACAAAACAGCATTCAAACGGTGCATTGATATTCACAATCACAGGTATCAAGGCACCATTTGAATGCTGTTTTTCGGATGACTCTGCATGGGTTTTGATTGTGATTTTTGTTGGGTATTAATATTTTTTTTATGACTAATATATTTACTTTTTTTTAGGACTGGATTCAAACTAGAACATGTTGACATCAGATTTTTGTTACACTCGGAATTTAAGGTAAGATATGTATATTAATATTGCATCTGCAGGGCAGTACAGTGGAGAATTATTATTGATAGCCATTTGGCTTCTAATAACAGAGACGAAAGCCCCAGCTGTAATTTTGGGTAGGTTATGTTTCTTGATTAATCTTTATCCATAAATCAACAAAAACAAACTGTGTTTTTCCTAAGCACATGTCCCACCTCAAACCACTACAGATCGGAGTTGTTGACGCTGTTCAACAATGCAAGAAGGTCTTAGAGCCAAGAGTGTGTGCTAAACTTCATAAAACTTTGGCATCCCTAAAGAAATCCTTATGCAAGTTATGGGATAAAATATCAGTAAGTGAGTTGCGGCCCTTAGCCAAAAATTTTGTGACACATTTAAAGCTCTGTATTAATGTTAAAGGTAGCCACTTTGAAAATTTGTAAAAAAAAAAAAAGACGAAATAAAGTATTTCTCTATATTTTGAAGTTTGGTTGAAAAATTTTCATTAGCATTAAAGTTATAATGTATCATGTGCGTCCAAATTATTAACTTAAATATACTCACTTTATCTACTTGCATATGCACAGAGAATCCAAAGTAATTTTCAGATAAGATCATTTAATGTTAAACATGGAAAAAAACTTGTAAATATAAAAAAGAGTATATTCAATGATTCATAATTTATATACATGCACAAAATTTACAGTAGTTCTATAATTAAAACTATACCTCAGGTTTCTCTGGCATAATACGCTCATATTCAGCTGCAATCTCAGTCAGAACTCTAACATTAAACTGCAAAAATCAAAAGTGAAATAGAAATTATTACTACTGTCAAAATAAATAAATCTTATTATTCATGAGACAATATTTTAGATAGATCTAAATTGCAAATACCAAAGAAAAACAGAAAAACCATCTTGTTTATTGATGCCTGAAGGGCTTATAAATCAACACCAGCTAAGGAAAATGTCATGGTTGTTTTCCCCCTTCCAAACATGACCTCAGTGGTGAAACGAATATCTCATAGCATCAATAACAATTTGAAGTATTTCTACAGATGTCTAGTTGTTCAACACCTCCTAACTGAATCTTCTGAAAAGCTTCCTATTACCTTCCTTGATGTGTAAAGAATAATAAATGCTTTGTCCAAAGGTGAACTAAAAAACAATAGCAATTTGTTTCTAGAAGGCATGATTCATCAGGACCACTGTTTGTAGTTGGTTTTTTGAGGAAGAAAATTTACTACCACCTGTTGCATGAGTTGACAGCATACCATTCGTTGATTACGACAATATGGATGAAAACATAGATACTTGTGGCGAGCTATCTGATACGGATATTCAATCCGAAGTTCTAAACAATAAGAACATTGCAACAGAAGACTTTGAAGATATCAAAGATGAGGTTAAAGAATAAAGAGAAATTCTACCTTCAAGTGAGGCAGTCTTTCATCTAGGGAAATATTGTCACTACGTTGAATGACAATCTGACAAGAGTTTCGAGCTGAAGATATTCTTGAAGATTTTGTTTAAAAAAAAAAAAAAAAAAAAATAAATAAACTTTTTCAAGCAATCTGAAATAACTCAATATTTAAAAATACAATAGTTTTTAAATTTGAAATTAATAAACATACTTCTTTTCATAATTTCTGTAGCAATTGAATATTTTATAACATAAAAATAATTTCTTTTTGGAAACTTTCAAGTTTTGCAACTGTCCATTTTGAATAATCCAAGTTCAACAGCATAATCATATTTTTCCCCATTGACGTATGGAAAAATATATTTTTTAAACCATAAGCTACGTTTTCCTCCACTTTTGCCCAGTACTTGTTTACATCAGATTTTCCTAGCATGACTGAGCATACAAAATAAAGTGATGGAAATTTGTTAGTTTTAATGATAGAATTTTTAAAAGAAAGAAAGGGTATATTGTTGTATACTTGATGATGGGTACTTAGTATTAAGTTTTATTCCCATTATTAATATAAAGAGATGTGGTCCAAGAGAAAAATGACAATGATGATACACATAGGTTCACATCTATAAATCAATTGACGTAACAAAGGTTTAATATAATACAGGGTGATTCAAAAAGAATGGTGGGACGTGAAATGAGCACATTTCTAAGAGTACAAATGGCACAAAAACGCTTTTTTTTACACATATTTAAATAATTCTAAAAATGTTCTATATGCATTCTTCCTGATGCCTGAACAATATCACATTTCTACTCAAACTCCTGTGATACATGTTGTAGCTAGAACCCACTCACAGAAAGAGCCGTTGCAGTGATTCAATTTCTCAGTATCTCAATATTGGCAGGTAAGGGGGTATAAACACGGTATCCTTTACAGGGAAAAAAATCCCATGTTGTTAGGTCTGTGACCAGGCAGGGGGGGGGGGGCAACCATAAAGTGCAAAAATTAATCTTGCTTAATCATCATTTTAACTAATTGAATAATAAATAACAATAGGAACACATGTGACAACAGACAACATGCAGAGACATCTGGCATTAGCTAATTGAAACTATGCAACTTTATCTTTCATTCAAGATCAATTAAAAAGTTGCAAGTCCAATGTTCCCAAAACGTCAGCGTCATGAAGTGCTACCATTATTTTTGAATCATCTTGTATTGTATATGAAATATGATTTGTTATAAATTAAAATGCATATAAAAATTCTTTAAGGTGCAAAAAGAAAGAAAGACTTACAGTAGTTCCACAAAATCGAATCCTCATATTTCCTGCGCCATCATGCTTAATTAATTGGCAAGTATAATCTTCATTCTCAATGTTCATTTGTAAAACAGGTGCAGAGAGCAGCAAGTCACCAGTGACAAATACATTCCTCCCATTAACTGAAACCTAAATTAAAAGGGAAAAATATACTTAAGATTAAAAAAAAAATTGTTAGCCTTATACAAGAGATACAATATCTATTACACATGTTTAAACTTGATCTCAGAGAGGTTATAATTGTTTCATTTTAATCAAGAAACATTATGACACACAAAAAATGATTTTTTAAACACAAAATAATAAAATTTAAATTTGAACCTTTCTACTAATATAAAAAGGTTCCTTAAAACATAAAGTAAGAAGCAGTGCAAAGTGGTTTCTAAAAATGGTTTTGAATACATTTTAATACCAGGCCTATCCACAAGAGAGTCATGGCACACATTGTGCCATTGAATTTTTTTTTTTTTTTGGGGGGGGGGGGAATTTTTGCTATGACGTTAGATTATCAAGCAATACATAGAGATAATACTATATGGAGCACAAATAAGATTTAAAGGATGTTAAAGAGATGGCGTCACAAGTATTAAATCGAAAAGGAAAACATTGTGACTAACTTTTTTTTATAACCTCATCGTTAGGCTTTCATTTTCAGTATGTGACATTTCACTGAAGTGGAAACAATACAGTTTTTGTGTGCTCTGAATATGTCAACTTTTGTGCCAATAAAACACAATTTGCAGGAATGTTTACTTTTCTGTTTACATTAAGTGCTGCTGATGTCCATTGAATGCTGCAAGAAGCTTATGGGAACATGCTTCATTGATTTCCACATGTGAGTTTTGACAAAGACGTTTAAGAATTGGTGATTTTAATACCAACGAAAAAAAGCGAGATAAACAACCATAAAACTTTGAGGATGCCAATTTGTAGACTATATTGGACAAAAACTAGTACAAAACAACTTAACTAAATTCAATTAATGCGTTTGACCCGAGCACTGCTGGAAAAATGACCAAATATAAGGAGAGGCATAACAAGGTAATTTTACAACATTATAATGCTTGGCCGCATGTTGCGTAGCCAGTCAAAACTGTTGGGCAATTCAAACTGATAGCTCAATCAAAACCCGAAATTCAAAGAACTAAAAGCAGGTTTTAAGCTAGCAAACCAAACTGAAAATTTGTAAAATGATCTGCTCGGGAAGAAAGGACATACAGACACATATTTAACAATTAAATAAACATTTTATTAAACAATAAATATGTCAAAACATGGAAATAATAACAAGTGTAAATAAAATTCACATTCCCCAACAATTGAATAAAAAATCCCCCCAAAAATATCAGTAGGAAATATTTCTTAAAAATAGTATCGTTTAAAGTTTCAGTAAAATTTATATGACTAGATTAATATAAGTACAACCTTGAGTCCAATGCCATAAACAGAATAGTTCATACGAACGAGTTAAAAAGTTCATACCAAACAAGCTATTCCTTCTTTAAAAGTTGGCGCAACATGTGAGGGCGCAATCCACCAATTTGGATCCCATATCAAAATTGTCCGTGACCATTCAATGCCACCATGCTGAATTCAGAAAAGAAACCTGTCCTCCTGGACAACAGGAACCATCCGTCCATCTAATGGACATCCAATCCAGCTCTCGAGCGTGGACCTTCCATGGTCCTGTTTGTTAGGCCCTTTCACAGCAAAAAAAAAAAAACAACTTGATTTAAACTCTCAATTTTAGAGAGAAAATCCCTCACTTAAAAACTCATCTCAAGACAACAACTGAAACATGCCCGCATTTCTGGCTGAGCTCAGCAAAAAAACATCCTACATCTTTCAAAAAGAATCCACTATACAACGTGGAACTCCGGAGCACACAGCTCCCAGGCACAATCTCAGCACCTCAGAAAAACATCGGACTGCAGTCACAACATAGTAAAACAAGAGGTGAAACAATAAGAGAATGATTGATTGAGAGTTCACACTTAAATAGCATTCCCTATCTCCCTACGCGATGGTGTGACGTATATCAAAAAGCATGCATAAATTACACTGAGGAAACAACTCAACACAGTTTACAGTTTAAAACTAAAATCTTTAAAAAAATTTCCCCCATGCATACAGCAAGAATCTACTCAACATCTTTACTATGACGTCACATCATCGTGGCGGGTCAACAAACGCATGCAGGGAATATTGGCTGTGGGGAACGATTCGTGCGCCGGTAAAATAACGGGATGACATTCTAAGTTCGAAAAAAGAAGGAAGTAAGTTTTGGAAACTTTTATAAACCTTCTAAAACTTTAGGAATTTCTCCAAGAATAAAAAATAATGGCTGTAGGCCAACACGTTCCCCCCTCTTGGACCCAATTCATAAAGACACTCTTAAAAACATTTTGAACACAAATTATATAAACACATTGAAAACATTATTCAAACACTTTTAAATCAATACTTATATTCTTATATTTTCATTTTAGATTTTCATCAAAGTCCTATCTTCTCACACAGAGTTTTTAGAAAAAATTTCATTTTTATTTTTGGGATTTCCTCCATCTTATATTCATGAAAACCCTTTTATATTTTCTAAAATGAATTTCACTTTTAAATTTTTATAAAACTTCAGTTTCTATTTCAACAATTTAAATCCTAGAAACAATTTTAAATTTCAGAAACAATTTTAGTTTTAATTTCCAAGAAACAATTTCAGTTTCCTAATTCTTAGAAAAGACCTCATGGAACACATTTAGTTTCAAATCTCAGAAACACATTTTAGTTTCAAACAATTCAATTACAGAAACTAATTTCACATTCTTATATTTTTAACAACGAAACCATTTTAGTTTCAACTTCAAAGAAACAAATTTCAGTTTCTCATAACTTATATTTGCAGAAACAACTTTTTGTTTCAACTTTACACAGAAACATTTTTAGTTTCAAAACAATTCTCATAATTCACTGGATTACTTTCAGTTCCAATTCTTCCAGAAGTTCTTTTAGCCTCAAATTTTAGAAACAATTTTCATTTCAAAAATTCTTATATTTTTAGGAACAAGGTTTAGTTTTAAATTCACCATTTAAATTTCAGAAACACTAAGTTCAAAACTTCACAAACAAATTCGGCTTCTCTTAATTTATAGTTCAGAAAACAATTTTAGTTTCAAATCCAAAGAAACACTTAGTTTCACATTCTGATTTTAAATCTTGGTTTCATTCAGAAACAAACCCAAGTTTCAAACCTACAGAAACTCAATTTCAAATTCATTAAATCTTAGAGAAACAATTTTTAGTTTCCGTTTCTTTTAGAGACACTTTTAGCCCCAAGTTCCAATAAAATATTTTATTCACAAACTCTAAGAAACATCTTTATTTCAATTTTCATAATTTCAGAATTTTCAGGAACACATTACAGTTCCATTTTATTAATTAGATTTCATTTCAGAAACAATTGGTAGTTTCAATTGAGGAAGACCAAAAAATGCAAAACAGCCCCAAACTTCTTTTTTTAAATAAAGGCTTTCTGCCAGGAAATAAATCCAAAGTCATTCCCCCCGTCTCCAAAACACTCTCCTATGGGAGCTTTTCATGTTTTGAAAAACAATTTCTTATATTTACAGCCAAAATTAGCTAAAACTAATATGCTATCATACTACATGGCAAATAAAAAACTAATTTATAATATTTTGATATTAATATCAACAGCCGCAACATATCTGAGACTTATGTTATTAAAATTACGGCATAAATTCAACCAATTCAAATTTCTTATATTAATTTTTAAAGGCGAAATAATAGCCAAGACTGATATGCTATCACAAACACACGGCCCAAATCCAATTGATCAAAAATTCTTGCATTTATATTTACAGCCGACAAATAGCCAAACATTATATGCTATTAAAAATTCACGGCATAACACCAACTGATGAAAAACTTTTACTTATATTTACAGCTGATAAATAGCCACACATAATATGCTATAAAAAACTTATGGCTAAACATCAATTTGAAAAAATTCTTATATATTTTAAAAAATTTCTAAAAGATTTTCAATTCAAGTGCTTACTATTCCCTTTCAACCTGGCGCCGAACTTTTAAAATTGCCATCTTATATTTTTAATGGGGAAAAATATTTACACAATACAGCTAAACTGGTCAAAAACTACAGGGGGGGGGGTCAACATATGTATTTAAATTTGCTCCATGTTTCATATTGAGAGTCTATATTTTATCAAGGGTAACATTAAAAAATCCCTTTCTAAAAAACATTCAAATCTTATATTACCAGTAGCACAATTTCCAATGATCTTAAAGATTCCATTCACCCAAGCAGACCAAACCACGCTCTGCTACTACGTGTTGGGCAATTCAAACTGATAGCTCAATCAAAACCCGAAATTCAAAGAACTAAAAGCAGGTTTTAAGCTAGCAAACCCAACTGAAAATTTGTGGAATGATCTGCTCGGGAAGAAAGGACATACAGACACATATTTAACAATTAAATAAACATTTTATTAAACAATAAATATGTCAAAACATGGAAATAATAACAAGTGTAAATAAAATTCACATTCCCCAACAATTGAATAAAAAATCCCCCCAAAAATATCAGTAGGAAACATTTCTTAAAAATAGTATCGTTTAAAGTTCCAGTAAAATTTATATGACTAGATTAATATAAGTACAACCTTGAGTCCAATGCCATAAACAGAATAGTTCATACGAACGAGTTAAAAAGTTCATACCAAACAAGCTATTCCTTCTTTAAAAGTTGGCACAACATGTGAGGCCGCGATCCAACAATTTAGATCCCATATCAAAATTGTCCGTGACCATTCAATGCCACCATGCTAAATTCAGAAAAGAAACCTGTCCTCCTGGACAACAGGAACCATCCGCCCATCTAATGGACATCCAATCCAGCTCTCGAGCGTGGACCTTCCATGGTCCTGTTTGTTAGGCCCTTTCACAGCAAAAAAAAAACAACTTGATTTAAACTCTCAATTTTAGAGAGAAAATCCCTCACTTAAAAACTCATCTCAAGGCAACAACTGAAACATGCCCGCATTTCTGGCTGAGCTCAGCAAAAAAACATCCTACATCTTTCAAAAAGAATCCACTATACAACGTGGAACTCCGGAGCACACAGCTCCCAGGCACAATCTCAGCACCTCAGAAAAACATCGGACTGCAGTCACAACATAGTAAAACAAGAGGTGAAACAATAAGAGAATGATTGATTGAGAGTTCACACTTAAATAGCATTCCCTATCTCCCTACGCGATGGCGTGACGTATATCAAAAAGCATGCATAAATTACATTGAGGAAACAACTCAACACAGTTTACAGTTTAAAACTAAAATCTTTAAAATTGCTTCCCCCATGCATACAGCAAGAATCTACTCAACATCTTTACTATGACGTCACATCATCGTGGCGGGTCAACAAACGCATGCTACGCATGCAGGGAATATTGGCTCTGGGGAACGATTCGTGCGCCGGTAAAATAACGGGATGACATTCTAAGTTCGAAAAAAGAAGGAAGTAAGTTTTGGAAACTTTTATAAACCTTCTAAAACTTTAGGAATTTCTCCAAGAATAAAAAATAATGGCTCTAGGCCAACAAAAACATACCTTGATACAATGAAATGGGAAGTCCTACCCCACCCGCCATATAGCCAAGATGTTGCCCCTGCAAACTACTATATGTTTTTGTGGATGATGCATGCTCTAGAGGATCAGCACTTCCTCTCTTTTGAAGAAGTCCAAAATTGGATCAATTCGTGGCACGCATTAAAAGACGCATCGTTTTTTCGAGATGGCCTCCGAAAATTGCCAGAAAGATGGGAAAAGGTAGTGGCCACCGATGGACAATGCTTCGAAAAATGAACATCAAACCATTTTTCACAATAAAACGGCTTATTTGAAAAAAAAAGCTTTAAAACCTATTTGTACACCAGATACTTATCTCATATAATGAGTGAGTACACACATTCTACTATTATTTTCTACAATAATGAAACAACGGAAAGAAGATTTAAATAATTAAAATCTGCATTTTCCTAAAAAATCTATGAACTCTTCCATTCTCTCTAGTTGGAGATAAACCTAGATTAGTAAAAGTCGTGCAATTTGAAGTTGAAAAGGGAGTCGTTGTTAGGTTTTACACCATTAAGTAGGATTAACTCAGTTTTTTTATTTGAAATTTTGAGAGGGAAAAAAAGCAACACCATGCAGTTATCTTTTCAAGAACCATTTAGAAATTTTAGAAATCAAAAGTTACACTTTTTCACTGTGGAATAAAGTCAAATTAGAAAATTTTCATAGCATTAGATGTACAGAATTATTATTGTTTGCATCAGATTTACTCAACAAGCTGCTACACTTTTAATTTACATATTGAAAAAAGCTAAGTATGGTTCCCTTTCAAACTAAAAGCATTAAATTAGTTCTAACAAGAAACTCCTGCATATTGACTTCAATATATAGGTAAGTACTCAAAAGAAAGCAAACATATTTCTGTATAGTCACAAAAATTCTTTAATAATACTCAACATTAAGAGGAAAATCATTTTGTAAAATACAGATGCCCTGCTATTATGTTCCCACAGTGAATAAGCCAAAATATGTTTAAATTTCTAACTTAATATTGTACATGAAAGAGTACGTCAGACATTGTCTAATAAATACGTAATGCAATTAAATAAAATTTAAAAATGTCACATGACTAGACAAAGAATTGAATTTACACATGTTATCCTTAGAATTTACTGTGCGTTTATGAACTAAAGCTCTGCTGATTGGCTACATATTACAGATAGCAGCTAGTGCCCTCTAGCAACGATTTTGTAATCAGCTCGAGATGCTGCCATAGTGGTTATAGGGTTAATTTTAGAAGTTAACTAGTGTAGGGAAAGGGCTGTGATAATTACACATTATTTGTATAAATGGTAGATAGTTTTCTTCAAATTTCAAGTATCTTTACTATAAGTCTTAAATTGATGCAACATTAAAAAAAAATATTATAAAATTAAAAGATTTAAATTCTATTTTGCTAAGGCAGATAAATAATAAACAAAAGTATTGCTTTCAGTTTTAGAAATAAGGTTTAATTCAACTTTTTATTTAAAAAAATAAAACCTGAGAAAATGTCGCAATATTAAAACACTTTTCAGAGTTTTCATAGAAATAGAAAAAACAAAACTAAATATTTACTTGAAATTTTTGGTTCTTTTCAGTTACACATAATTCAGTTTTTTGACCTTTTATCTCAGTAATAAGATTCCAATCAGTGGGTAATGTACTTTCAAGAGGTGGCCTATGAAAATGTAAGAAAAATGAACCATAAGAATTTGATAGATTTCTGAGCAAAGAAATTACTACACAGAAATTATCACTTACTGTGGTTGATTCAGGAAATGCCTCGATCTTGTTTCATGTCGCACAAAGATACAACCACAAAGTGATGCCAAATGTTCAGTTTCTACCTCAGTCAATAGTTTCCCTAAAATAATTTATTGCAAAAGACATAATTTAACTTGACATGAAAATATGCACATTTTTACTTAAAAATTGAATTTAAAATAATGCAAATTAACTGCAAAAGAAAATAATAGCTATAGATACAACACTCTTTCAATTTAAAACCCATTGAAATTAACAATATTTCTCAGCATTCAAAAAGTATTCTTTTGAGATTAAAATGTTGTGTACTATTAAAAAAAAAGTATGACTTATGTACATGTATGATGCATAATATAATTTATTAATAAATGTTGTATATTTTAACATCACAATGAAAAAATAGTATATGAAGTATTTAACAAAAAGCCTTAACAACAATATCCTAATTGATTGATTGGAGAAGTATTTCTAAATAAAAAAAACTAGTTAAGAAAGCATGAAATCAGAATATTGAGGAAAAAATATTCCCTTCTATGCTAAACAAATACATAACAAAATCTTGCTGCCAATATGCCAATAACAATACCAAAATTTTGAATTGTACCACATTTACTCATATGTAAGCTGCATTTTTGGAATCTTTGATGCCGAAATCTTGCTGCAACTTACACGGGAAGAAATTTCTTGCTGTATAAAAGTTGCTAGAAAAATATTTATTACACTCCTGTTTGTGAAAATTGCAACACCATGAAGGACTGACGCGAGTGAGCTGAAAATTGCAGGAAATGTAAAGTAGGGCACGATATGTAATTGGTAGACCGGTAGTGAATGCGTATGCTGAGCAGCGTCCTCTGAACGGCGGATCGAACTGAATATAAATAGACGGCTGTAGTGAGGCGTGTATGATTATCGGTGGTTATATGCTAGAGTAAACGTTAACTGAATCTTTACTATGCCTCTTTGACAAAAGAAAGCGAAATTTGAGCAAATTTCGGAGTTTGAACGAGGCAGAATCATCGACCTCCGTGAAGCTGAATTGTCTTATCGTGCAGTAGCCGCTCCTGTGCAGCGTAACAGCAGCACAATCATGTGTGTTTGGAAGCAGTGGACGGACGAGGGTCAGACAGCTCGGAAATCCAGGAGTGGACCCTGAAATGTGACGTCAGCTCGCATTGACAGACACCTGGTACGTATGGCGCTAAAGGACCGCACAGTTTCTTCTAGACAATTGGCAGCACAGTGGTTAACAGCTACAGGTGTTTCATTGTGTGCTTCATCAATTCGGAGATGTCTGCTGCAGTGTGGGCTGCGCGCAAGGATTCCTTTATACAGGATTCCTCTCACGCAAAACCATCGCCGCCTGCGGCTACAATGGGCCAATGTGCATAGGAGCTGGCGTGCTGCTTGGCAGCAGGTCGTCTTTTCTGACGAATCCCAATTCAATTTGTGGCACCATGATGGCCGAATTTGTGTCAGGCGCTATGCCGGTGAACGGCACATTCCGGAGTGCGTTATTGAGCACCACAGTGGACGAACACCCGGAGTTATGGTCTGGGTGCCATAGCATATCATGGACGATCACAATTGATACGAATTGTGGGAAATTTGAACAGTACCCGATACATAAACGAAGTTTTACAGCCCCAAGCTATTCCTTTCCTGCAATGATTGCAAGGGGCTGTATTCCAGCAGGATAATGCCTGTCCTTATGTCGCCAGGACTGTCAAATCCTACCTTGATTTGCAGCAGGTACAGCTTCTTCCTTGGCCTGCATATTCTCCTGATATGTCACCAATTGAATATGTGTGGGATTTCGCTGGGCGGCGTCTCGCTCGTGATCCTCGTCCTGTTGCTTCGACAGATGCACTTTGGTTGTGCATACAAACAATTTGGAAGACTCTTCCCCAGGCAGATGTTCAAGCTTTGTTTCATTTCATGCTGAGTTTTGTAGCAGCTCTTATTGCGGCACGTGGTGCCACACAAAATACTAATCATTTATTTGTATTATTACCACTCAACTGTGTATTAAATTTAATTCAAGTATGATGCTTCTTTTGTTCATGGTGTTGCAATTTTCACAAACAGGATTGTACTTAGGAATTGGTTTCAAATCGTGTTGGTGTTAAGGGAAAAAAAATAATAAAAATATTTTTACACATTTTTCAGCTTTAAAGCTAGTATGGCAGCTTATATGTGAAAGTAATTTATACTTCTGTAAGCGTAATAAATCATATAAAGGTTTTTTATGATGATGAATTATGTACTTAATTTTACGTAACAGAAAAATTAAAATAAAATTTTAAAAGAGCATAATACCATTGATAACAAAAGTCATAAGATGAGACAGCATTTTTTTTTTTGGTGAAAATATTGCTAAAATATGGGATAAAAAAGAGCAATATTGAAAATTGAAAAATTATTTTCAGTTGCATATTCCTGGGAATCAGATACAGACAAACAAAACCAAATCACATTACAATCATCACTTGTTTTACATATATGGAAGATATATATATTCATATATGATATTGTTTTGTGCTTTCTTAAAATTACAAAGAAACGCTTTTAATAACTCGGCACCATTAAACATGCAGATCTAAAGACATACTGAAAGCAATAGGTTATCTAAATACATAGAAAGAGTATAAATAAATAAATAAAAAGCAAATTACCTTGAAATCCTTCTGGATATACATCATACAAATATTTCGTAGTTATATTTCCTTCAACAAAATTAAACTCTGTCATAATGTCTCGTAACAAAGGAATGTTGTGACTAACTCCTAAAATACACATGTTTAAAGCCTACAAGTCAATCTCACATAAAGTTATAAAACTGCAACAAATTTATTTTGATCAAATGTTTTAAAAAGTGAAAAAAAGGGGGGGGGGGGAGTTGCACTGTTACAGAAATGTTTAAATTCTAAAACGGGTTAAATTTTTTTCTTTGAGACTACTGAGTCAGTCTTCTAAAAAAATAGAGTTGAACTCTGCAATGGTCATCTTCACTTATAATAACAAATTTCTAACTGCAGTAATTTCTCATCCATGAGCGTCTAATCCAGTCTTTCAGACTTTCACTGTGCAAATTCAATTCCAGGGATCATCTAGAGTTTACTGCATGACAATAAATTTTAGCCAATACACAGATCTTAATATTGCAAATGTTAAGTGTTACAAACATTTTTGTGTGAAACAAACAGATTTTTTAAGGCTTGGCCTTTTAAGGTCTATTTTGACATTAAGGGTTATTAACATTAATAAAATTCTGAATAGCTTGTTCACATAAGAATTAATACTAAAAAGACTTCCTTATGATGCCATGATAAAAAAATTAACCTTAGGTTTTAACTTTAAAAATAGTCATTTGCTTTTCATTATGTCTTTTGTGGGGACAACCAATTAACTCAATTTTCTAGATTAGAATGTATTCTTTTATTTCAGCTCAAAGTTGAAAGTACAAGGTGGTTGTAATTAAAGTTACCCTGTTTAGACCTATATAGCACTTGTTCCAAAAAACATATGTCATTGAAACTTGGTATATGAACCAAGAGAAAAAGAAATTATTGATAAGAAAATACTAGTTAAAATATTTATTACCAGATGATGGTTTCTGGTGTATTATTAATTGCAAAGAAAAAGGGGGGGGGGAGGGGGGCTCGACTTATAAATTTTTTGAAATTGTAGTTCTAAAAGAGCAATTTACATTCTCTGGAGATGGTTAGAGTAGAAGAGGATCAGAGTCTTTTATGAAAGATTGGAGCTTGGAAACATTTCCTAAAATATTTCTGGAAATTGAAGTTCTAAGCACAAAGTTTTAGAAGAGCTTGCATGGCGGTCCATTTTAGTCTTATTCACCTGTGCAATATTGGATTTGCAAACGCACATTTTACAGAGGCAATTAGTGGTTGTTGATCACGAGATTACATCAAACTATGCAAGTGAATTGATTCTGTAAGCTTCTTAGAATGTTTGTTTATAAAATTTCTGATCGGCCATTAAGCATTAAGTTATTGGTGCTGAGCTTGCTATGTAACAGAGACGCATACTCCAACCTGAATGCTTCAGGATAAAAATGAATAGTTTTGCCTTCTTAAACATTTGGAATAATGTAATACATTTGTTCCACATTGTGGGGAGGGGGGTGGAATTAATAAGATTTTATTGCTCAAGCAGAAGTGTAGAAGATAAGATTAAAATGTGGACAGCTTGAGCAAAATGAAGAAGGGTTGTCAAGGTGTAACTGCAATTCATCAAAATACCAAACTGTACTAAATTATTAATAAATAAAACATGAAATCATTTACAACAAAATAAGAAAGCAAAATAAAATCATATGCAGCTAAGTTAATAATATTATTTTAAGAGAAAGTAATAAAATTAATACTTTTATTAGGAAGAATGAACTGAAGTATTACCTCTAATGACATAAGCATCCAATGCCTTTATCATTGTATCAATTGCATTCTGCCTTGATGGACCATAAGTTATTAACTGAGAAATTGAATAAAAGAGAAAATAAATTATGCAGTTTTTTTACATTCAAATCAAAGGTATAAAATTCTTCTTAAAAAAAACTATTCCATTTTTCAGTAATTTTCAGTTCAAACAACTGATAAAAAATAACAGGAATTTATAGGATATATTATTTTCTTTGTAGAAATAAGGGCAAGGATGAACTTGAACAGCATTTGATATTTTTGCTTATAGAATTAACATGGAACTCTTGCAATGTAACATCATTAGTGATGTAAAATACCCGGGTATTTATTTTTAGGGGTAAATACCCAAGGTATATACCCGGGTAAATACCCAAAATGGGTAAATACCTGGGTATTTATTTCAAAAATTTATATTCAACTGAAATACTTTTCTGTATGTATTCCACTATGTATGTATATAACCAACCATATACAAAACAATAAATTTTTGCCCAAAAATTGTATTCTAATCACATATTTAAAGAATTATTGTGTGAATCAACTTAGCAAACTAATATGATATTCACATTAAATGTGTTGGATATGCCTAATCAATGTTGATAGAAAAAAGTAAAAAGCTTAACCAGTTACAAAAAAAAAAGCAAACATCAATTTTTTCAGGTTCTAGTCTTTTATAACCCAGTAATATATCCCTGCATGACATCAAAATGTAACAATGTCACTGAATTTCTTATTATTTATTTACCTGTATCTTTTGCAGAAATTTCCCCCAAACCTAGTTTAAGTGTTCGGGCATATTCTGCATCTCATTTTTTCACTAAGCCTTTAATTAAAAAAATTATATATTTATAAATTTTTATATTTTTAATCTTTCATTTTACGGTTTATGTTTTAAAAAGAAAATCATAATCTTTTGATACCACCTAATTTTTTTTTGCAAAATGCGCAATTACTAGGGGATTTACCCTGCCTTTGGATAAATACCCAAAAAAATATTTACTTTCCCACCCTACATCACTAATTGGGTGTATTAAAAATAGTAGGAATAAATTTTCATCATGAAGTACCAGGGAGCAAATGTAAATCAGCAAGGCAACAGAAAACTATTTTTTTTTTTTTGCTTATTAATGTGAAAACTGTTTCTATATTTACCACGTTATCACTTAAATAGTAATAAAATTAATAAATAACATCATAGTCTTAATAACTTCTCAGTTTATTCTTCCAAACATCCCTCATGCTCCCCCCCCCCTTTATTTTCATTTTGGATATGACTAACCTAGATTGTGATTTTGAAATCCTGATATTCATCATTGAATTGCTTATACTTCTCCAATTATGACATTGAAAAGAAAGATTCTTTGGTTCACGATATGTTTCTTTCATAATTTCATCAAGTCTTTCAATAAAAAATATTATAAACTGTGTAATACATATGAGGCAGTGAGAAGCAAAGGGATGCAAGTGGACTATTTTAAGTTTTGAGTACAACGCGTTTAAAGATCAGATCCTAGGTAGACTTTCTTTGAAATTTTTTTCTAAATCATGCTGTATGGCAGCACCTACCAGGGTTACTAATACAATCTCTTGCCCCAAGACACAGGAGAGATTCACCTACCATGTGTACTGGTTATCTCCAAATTTTTAATTTTGTCACTTGCATCCCTTTGCTTCTCATTGCCTCATATGTATGTATCATTTTTTCCAATTATTTCATATTTAGATTAAAAAAAAAAAAATTCAGACTCATTTTTTGCATTTTTTTGTAAAATACCCAGTTTTTGGGTATTTACCCAGGCCTTAGGTAAATACCCGGGTAAATACCCAAAAAATATTTACCTACCCGCTGGGTATTTACCTGATCCACATCACTAAACATCACAGAAAAAAAATCATGCTCTTATTGATATTTTTAGCATTAGGGCAACATGTGATAAATTTCATGACACAAAAACAGTTAACAAGATTTCAATTGAAAAATGTACTTTACAAGAAATTTTTTTACTACAAATGAATGCTTAAACACTTTTCCATTCAAAGTTGATTTGAATATGAAATAAATATATCTTCTTGTAATGTGTCAAAATAATAGTCAACATTTTAAATAGCAAGCTCAGTCCATCTACAAGTTTCTATTTACATCACATTGAGTATTTTTTTTCAAAACTCATGCCTTTTGAATACAATCAACATCTGTGAATGAATACCTTTAAAGGCAGCCTTTTTTTCCAGTCCCTACTAAGTTTTCCCTGTGGTGATTAACCAAACAAGTGATCTTATTACTAAATCGCTTCCGATTTTATTATACACTAGTGGTACCCGCATGGCTTTGCCTGTAATAGAAAAATTGAAAGGTCTTTTGGTTCGCCTGTATATTTACAAATAATCTATGGTGAATTTTCTCGCCAATTGGCTTGTGCCCATGTTACGGTTCAACGTTATGATAATTACGTATCTTGCCAATTGGCTTGTGCCCATGTTACGGTTTCATGTTATGATAATTTCGTAATTTACTCGTCCATCTTATGATAGTTTTGTTCTAAAAATTGGAATAGAAAAAGAACCACATCGAATTTTCGAAAAATCGCTTCGAGGTGCACACTCCCATGCTACAAACTAAATTTGTGCCAAATTTCATGAAAATCGGCCGAACGGTCTAGGCGCTATGCGCGTCAGAGATCCAGACATTCTACAGACATCCTGACATCCAGACAAAGAGACTTTCAGCTTTATTATTAATAAAGATTTGAAAATTTGCTGTATTATATCAAATTCTAATTGTGAATAGTAGCAAAATTTTTTTAAATTTCCTGCATTGTCAATAGTAAAATACTTTCTTTCACTTCTTCAGTCTTTATCTGATAATTTTCAAATAAAGATGATCAAATTATTGTTATACTAATCAAAAGTTTTTGCATCTAATCTTTTTGGGACATTACACTCAGACATAACTATCTTCCAACATGCTCTTCATATTAGTCAAGTCATTGCTTTTCTTACTGCAATCTGTTTTGTAATCTTATTCAAACAATGAGGAGAATAACTGGATATTAATTGAGAAGGCAATCTAAAACTATAAAAATCATTGAATCCTTTCCACTGCTATCAAAACAGTTACAGCTCCAGATTGCACATTTGGGAGGATTATGTGAATAATTCAGACTTACTGATGCCTTGATAAATAGAATAACGTCATTAGGTGGAGGAGAAAAAAAGTTTCATCAGGCAGAAATCATTTTAAATAAATATCGTTGCCTCAGGACAATAGTAGGGAAATCCTTTTGCAAAAAGTATAAACCCAGTCTTTTAGCCTACCATTCAAACTGGCAGGAGTTTTTGCTCATCCTGACTGTTCTCTATTTAAGCTATTTGCTAAGACAAACAATAGGAATTAAAATGCTGCAATTGCATTGCCTTCAAAAAAGTAAGCAACCAGTTTCTTTTATAACTGGTCAGTTTAAGAAAAACATATCTGTATCACCTTATGAGTAGAACGCTTTTCAGTTGCGAGTTGAAAGTTCACCCCGCTATCTATTAGAGTCTTCACCGGAGACTACAGCAATTCAATTTTTAAGAAAAGAATGTTTTATTTAAAAGGCACTAGCTTCCCTGGTTTATTTAAACTGTGCATGATATTTTTTTTTTTTTTTAATTTGGATTTTGTGATGCATTGAGAATCTCAAGTAATCTTTTCCAATAATTGAAATTTTGGAGCAAGTTCCTTTCTTTTTCTTTCTTGCAATCTATTTTCTTGGATAAAGTTAAAACCTTTAGAACCATTTAAGTTAGCTTAAAACCATGTTTCACAGAACATAACTGAAAACAACATTATACTGATCAGTGGCGTAGCTAGACCCGACTTTCGGGGGGGGGGGGGGGGTTACTTCTTTTATTTATATATATATATATATGTATATATATATATATATATATATATATATATATATATATATATATATATATATATATATATATATAATATATATATATATGTATAATCGCTTGGAATTTTTTCCTTTTCTTTTTTTTCTTTCTCTTCTCTCTTCTTTTTCTCTTTTTTTTTTTTTGAGACTAACTTTTCAGGGGGGGGGTTTTGTCCCCAAAACCCCCCCCTTAGCTACGCCCCTGATACTGATGTGTGATATTGATGTCAATGTATACAAAACTAAAACTGAGAGAAGCATTTGTAGATGCATATTTTTAGACAGCTGCAAAAGGAATGCATATTTAAAAAGTACAACAAATATGATCTGAACCCTAGGGAAAACTTAAAATCCTCAAGTATTAGAAATTTAGTAGGAAAGTTTTGTTTTTAACTAATAAACTGCTTTGTATATACCAAAATAACAAAATGCTAAAGCTTTAATAAAAGAAAGAAAAAAAAAACTTGGATTGAGTTGAGAATTCCTACTTCAGAAAAGGGAAGATAATAAAAATACTAACCTTACAAATCATGGGATCATAGAAGATACTAATCTCACTACCTTCTTGAATACCACTATCACAACGAACCTAAATTGAAGATAACTTTTATAGAAATATAAAAACTCGTGAAATAAGCCATTGCATAATCAAATACTATTCAAAAAGTAATTTTTTTTTCCATACACCTTCCATTTATTGTTTATGCAATTGTTGACCTCAGAGGCCAAAGGTGCCCATATGCAAAATTTTAGGGGGGGGGGGAGTATTAAAATTTGACATTTTTAATAACTTATTCATTAATGGCTGGAAGAGAAATTTTTATACATTTTTGCAAAGAAAAAAAAAGCACCAAAAGCAAGAAAGTTCTCATTTCTAAGGAGAGGGGCTTGAGCCCCCCTTGCCCCCTTTATGGGCACCCTTGTCAGAGGCTAATGAAAACATCACCTTCCTTCACATTTGAAAGTGCGATTCTCTATGCTTAGCATACTTTCGTAGATGTAGGAAAGTGTCTAAAAATTCATGTGTTTAAGAAGTATTACAATAAACTTTGAACTATCCAGCCTAATTAGGGAGAAAGGCAGGTCGGATAGTTAAAAATCTTGCTATAGTTTTAAAGCATATGATGTGTCAATTTTATTTTACTATTTATTAATATGTACTCAAATTAACTACTCTGTATACTTTGATTTTGAATGACTGAACATAGATATATTTCTAGCCTGAAATTTTCATTTCGGTTACTATGTTCATTGCCATGTGCGAAATTCGACTACAAGGCACGTAACACACAGTTGCTTTCAACATTCCTCATTTTCTCATAAGCTGGATAAATTAAAGGCCAAACAGACAAAATACTGTATTACTTTTAATATCCATACATCAGTACTTGCACCATTCTTTTTAGTCACCAAAAAACATTTCTGTCCTGAGAAGGTAAACGGCAGTATCAGCAAATTTTTCATTTGTTTTTGCATTTTTATCAATCATTATACTTAAACTTATTGTACAAGCTTTCTTAGTTGGTTTCAGTTTTCACAGATTCATTGCTTGCATTTTAATTTGTATTATACATAGCCCTCTGATTGTTCTGTTCATTAATATGTAAAAAAATAAGTAATAAAAATAAAAATATGTAAATGTGTGTATAAAATAAAAATATATACATAAATGTAGTATTATGCATTGATGTTATAACTAACTTAATTTTTCTGTGTGTATTGGGGGAGGGAATGCCAGGAAACGTTCGCGCACGGCACCGTCAGCTCCTCGGACCGCCCTGGACAGAGATATGGTAGTTGAAAAAGTTTTCAATTACAGTAGAACCTCCATTAAGGGACACCTCTATTTAAGGGACATTTTTTCCGGTTCCAGTCCCTTTGAATAAGGACTTCCATGTATTTACCTCTAATTAAGGGACACTCTATTTAAAGGTCTGTCACAGGGAAAAAAAGCAAGAAATAATGTATAAACACATAAGAAATAGTGAATTCACTGGAAGTTTCACTTTTCCTCTAAAAGTTAATTGACGCAGGTTTGACATAAACATATGTGAAAGAAACAAGTAATGTGTTAAAAAAAAAAAAAAAAAAACTTGCTGAAATTAACATGCATATTTTGCCCTCTCAATAATTTATTCAAGTTGATTCAAGGCCAACGAAGAGTGCACAGCAACTAATAAGAATTTTGAACATTAATTGTAATACACATTGCATTACATTGTAAATTACATAACATAAAGCAAATACATGTAATGAATTACTTCAAAATTATTTCTGTATGCCACAAAACAAAGCCATTACAAAATTTTTTATTAAATTTTAAATAATAAAATAAGATAAACTTAGAAACGTGAATAATTATGAATTTTATTTAACATAATAAGACATTTTCAGTATTTCATCTTAAGTGTTAATAGTTAATGTTTATTGTAATATTATACTACTAAGTACACAGCATGCACCAATTCATCCACCTCCGAATAAGGGACACCTCTATTAAAGGGACAAAATGTCTGGTCCCCTTAGTGTCCTTTATTGAGAGGTTCTACTGTACTAAAATTTTAGACGTCTTTCACAATGAACTAAGGAAGCAAACATGCAACTTTGCTCCATCTGCAAAAAACTCCCCCACAGTAGCATTACTATTAGCTTAAAATAAGATTTTTACTTCTTCCAAAATAATCATGGTTTAAATTTTAGAAGTGATTTAAGTTGATAATTCCTTATTTTAACATTTATTTAATTTTGCATTTGGACAATATTCAAAGCAGTTTTTTGAAATACTTTTCTTTTCTCAAGCCCAAAAGCTAAATAATTGAACTCACGACAAACTTTTGATTTTTGATGATTTATATTAAAAACAATAGTTTTTAAAAGGCTGATAATAATATCAAACTGTAAATAGCTCTAATAGAAAATTTATCTTGGAGGATACCATAAAAATTGAGGTTGCTCTACCTTTTTTTCTTTTCTGGTGAACTTAGATGCAGCAAGTGAGAAAATAACATTTGAACCAAGTGGTTAAAAAAATAAATAAATAAATAAATAAATAAATAAAAATGTATGCTTCTTAATACTGATGAAAATGTTTCACTATGCATTTTCTAAACTAATCATTTTAGATAAGTATGATACACAAATTACAAAAGAAAATTTTAAACAAATCCAATATTCTCCTCCCCCCAACAATACAGGAGCTTAAGTTTGAGTAATTCATCAAATCATGGATATTCCACAGTATAACCCCAAAAAAATGATACTTACATTTTCAATATGAAGAGGTTCAATATATTTATACAGGCGACCTACGGAAGGTAATCCAAAGTTCTTATAAGGATCTTCAGCATAAACTCTAGATTCAATCGCCCATCCAGATATACCAACATTTTCTTGCTTTATCCTCAGAGGATGACCTTCACACAAAAATTTGATATGAAACAATAAAAAATTTAATTCTTCGAGAAATCTATGCAATGGAAATGCAAGAAAGTGAGGGGAAATTAATTTAATTTTGAAACTAACCAAATACACAGTATGATCTAAAAATAACCAAACTTTTTATTTTAAATTAAAACAAGCATGGGCAATATGTTTTAAAGCTAATATTTTATCAAAATAGGATCCATTTAACCCAATATAACATTTTGAACTAATTTAAGCATGGGTTTTTTTAATTTGATTTTGGCAAAGCACCCCATAGAACTCCTCTGTTTAACAGCTTATATTTAGCATTTGATGTCTTTTATTTTTGTCACAAGAGAAGGCTCAGTGTGATATTTGAAAATTATTGCTTCTATGGTCACTATAACCTAGAATTAACAACAATAATGGCAAAGTTTGTAAAGATTCTATATTTCAAATTAGACACAGTCAAACAAGTCATATAAACTTCTGCATGACAGTTTGAAAAAAAAAAAAAAAAAAACCATTGGTGCATGCTGAAAAAATAATTTACAACATGCACCTGCTTCAGCAGCATTCATCCTAAAGCCATGTGTAAACGCACAGATCTGTTCTAAACCACAACAGTTTATTATAATCCAACAGTGATAATGTACTTATTTTCAAAAAAGGTCACACACATTAATAATAAAGAAATTGCTTAAAAGTTAAGAAACATTCAATAAATTATTTACTGTACTCTTTTAATATTTTAAAAGGCCTTAGAATTTGCAAGTCAGATAGGCGTCAAGAAATAACATAAAACATCACATCAATTAAAACAATGAGCCAAAGGATTTCATTGCCTGTGCAGGAAAGGTTTTTCTAGTTTCATCGAAATCAACCAATTTTGATTGTTACACTACAGCAACACCTTTTAAAATTTTGTATAACACACAGTCGAAAAATTCGACAGAATTAATAAATTAATACATTATCTCAAAAATGGTGTTTTTCGATACATGTTGGCAAGATAAATGTTGGTCATTATAAAGCTTCATGTTAAAAGGTGTGGTTAAATTGTTTAGCGTAGATGCAGGGCCATTAGATCAATAATGCATTGTGACTTGCACCATTCGCATTCTCTTCAACCAGTCCAACAAGTACACATTAACTATACTGCACATTGAAAAATAATACATTATTTTTTAATGTCATTATAGCTATTAATACAGAATTCTATATTACAAAGTTTCACCACTGCACTGCATGAAATCAATGCATGCAATACAATGGGAGCTGAATGAAACCAAGGATAAGAATATCAACCATAAAGAAGTAAATACAGTAAAACCTGTAAAGTTGACCACCTTTGTAAGTTGACCACCTGTCTATGTTGACCACTTTTGTCAGAAACGGAATTAGTAATATCTTATATAATGAAGGAAAACCTCTGTAACTTGACCACCTCTCTATCTTGACCACCTGTCTATCTTGACCACTAATGAACACCAAATTTGGTTTGGAGTATTGTAAAAAACCCTTTGTAAGTTGACCACTTGGTTTATTTTTTAAAATTTTATTTAGCAAATTTCTTTTTTTTATTATTATTTTTTTATAGCTTTCCAAGAATATTTTTGATGATAGACCAGCATTTTACCAACTAAATAAAACAGCAGCATAACTAAACCTTTTGAGTTTGAGTAGATCATCATGGGGTTATATATGTATATGAGAAAAAAATAAAGCGAAAAATTTGTAATTTTTGATTAACTATGAATTTTTTGGAACTATTAATATCAATGAGTAACTTTTCATAAACAATAAGACCTTTTTTTTGATCAATTTACTGAAATTTTAAATTTGCATGACACATTATATGCCATTCTGGGAAAATAATCTCTAAAAATATTCGAATAACATTTTAAATTATTCTTTCAAAGTAATGCTGAACAATGAAAGTAAGTTGAACAGAAAGAATAAGTGTCAATTAGTCAACAAATGAATACGTGGTGCAAGAAATGACAAAAAAAAATAAAAAAAAAAATAAATAAATAAAAAAATAAAAAAAATAAATAAATCATTACCCCCTTTATAAGTTGACCACCTGTTTAAGTTGACCACCAAAGTACTGCACCGCAAGTGGTCAACTTACACAGGTTTCACTAACCATTACACTGATCCCAAAATGTGAAGAATATGGACATGAGCAAACAGATGAAATCAAAAAAAAAATTTAAAGAATGCAATGTGGAAATCATTTTATGAACTTCATTTCTTTCAAAGTTTGTCCATAGAAATCTCACTCAACATTCAATACATATAAAATGTCCCAATCATTAAAAAAAAAAAAAAACATACACACAGAGAAGAATTATTTAACTTGCATTGTGATTTTTTTACTAGTTTAAAATTAAGTAAATAACGGTGCAGGCCAAAAATTTCAATAAGAATAAGGTATAATTTCAACTATATGATCGAAATAAATTCAGATCAGCGTGTTCAACCAAAACTCACAATGCAAAAATTTCCCATTCAGTATGGCTTGAGTAGGGTAGAGGTGCAGTTTGTGCTACCCAGGGCCATGTGTCTGATACTTCACTCTGCTGACACTATATCAAAAATGAAAAAAAAAAAAAAAAAAAAACTATGAAGGAACTACAAGTGGGGAGAGGGGGGGGGGGGAGTTTTAATTTCAGCACAATTGGAAAGCTTTATATTTTGATGCAGATTTTTTGCCCTCTTAATTCTCTTATGATGTATATTTTTTCTCTATTTAAAATTCCTTTTCCCCCATCAAAGGCTAAACACTGCCTTGGAACAGAATGATCTTTGCCCCAGCAAGCTATTCAACAGGTGCATGAAGTGTTACAGTAACCTAATGAATACATAACAGAAGCAAGACCTCTTTTTGACAGTTAGGTGTTTCATTTTCTTTTATATTTCCAGCTCTTAGTAATGTTTCTAGGTTACTAAAGTTAGAAAGTTTCTTCGTTAATCTGAAAATCAGGATAAAATCTCAAAATTCAGAGAGAGAGGGAAAAAAAAACTTTAGTTTTAACTTATACATGGTCTTTAATTTCTATTTCGGTGTTTCTGAGACAATGCCATGGGTAGTTTTATAGTCAGTGCCAGTTACTCTGCCGCCATTGCAATGAAGTAATGTACTATAATGTTCCGTAAAGGTATGACACAGAGGTAGGTGTTGCACTCTTATGTCAAATGAATTAAATTACAGTACAACATATGAAACTGTAATGTTCAATTATGTATGTGTATATACACTAAACAGTGTGCAAAAGAATGAGATTTAACAAGACTTCCCTTACAAAATAGCAATTTTCTGATATAAATTATTAGTAATCCAAATGCACAGTCAAACAAGTTCAGATTAATAAGACTCTCGTGTATTTTGAAAATATGATTCTGCTTTGCAGTAGAAAAGTTTGCACATATATGTATAAATTAGAAAATATACCTTTTGCAACACGAATCATTTGCTGTACTAAATCAACTCCAGTTATACATTCAGTGATTGGATGTTCAACCTGAAAAAATATCCATATAATTTCAGTCATTTATTACAGTATTCAGAGCAATTTAAATAACCTCCCAAAAAAGTACCTGTAGTCTTGTATTCATTTCAAGGAAATAAAAATTTTTCTTTGAATCTACTAAAAATTCAACAGTACCTGCGAAAAAGAAAAAAGAATAAATTTATAACATAAAAAAGCTATAGACAAAAAGTAACAGTTGCTTAAAAAATTAAGGTGCAAACATCCAAGTTACTAAACAAAACAATAAATTCCATAAAAAAACTTTCGCTTACCGGCAGAATCATATCCAACAGCTTTTGCAAGTGCAACGGCTTGTTGTCCCATAGCCTTTCTGAGATCTTTATCGACAAACGTGCTATCAATATTTAGAGAAAAAAAGGAAAGAAAAGTTAGAATCATTTACAACAATTATGAGGCAAATTAAATATCACTACTAAGATCCAAAGTAAAGCTAATTCTCTTTTATCAATAAACTTTTCATCACCTACAATTTTGAGTATGCGCCCAAAATGTCTTGGGACACAATGTTGCGGCCAAAATATCGCCGGCTTTTAATGCCACCGGTCCAAAATGTCGCCGGGCAAAAATGCCATCATTCCAAAATGTGGTAGGTTGAAAATTCGCTCCTTCAATTGGTGCGAAAAAATTTAAATGTAAGTCGATGCTTTTCAGCATAAAAGTTGTGAAAGAATGCTTTTAAAAATAAGTTCCTTCAAAAATTCCAAAAATTTTCTTGTCTTAATTCGCAAAAGTTGGACATATTCCAGAAAATAAATAGTATACAAAAAACATATGTATCCTTATTAACATTAGCTTATTTTACGTAACTCACTACCTACCAATTGTAAAACCAATAGATATGTAGTAAAAACACTCGACTAATTGATATCAATAAGCAATTTTGATTGGTCAAACAAAAAGGATGAAGAATAAAAAATAAGTCTCTTTTTTTTACTAGTTTTGAAACTTGCTTTTTGTGAAAATTCCTGATATAAAGGAAAGTATTGTTTAAAAAATGGAGGTATTTTTACTTTCTTCTATATCTAATGTAGAGAAAAAAGTTTTGGATGAGTGAAATTTTTTTTTACTTGGATGAATTATACGTTCTGATGTTGGCTGAATTATTTTTGACTGTTTTTTTTAAATGGAAAATATATGTGTGCGGGTGTGTGCATGACCGATTTTTTTGTTTCTACTCTACCTCAAAACCTGTAGTAATAATTTGAACGAAACTTGTTACCCACATGTGATTTAGGGTTGATTGGTTTTTGTCGCCAATTCCATCTAGACTGTGGAGTAATTGAACATTTTCTTGGTATAAGTGACTACCACATCTCAAAAAATAATGAAATCAAATATAAAAGTAGTCAATGGGTAGCACTCAAAGAAAACAAATGATGTTTCAATTTTGGCACCAATATCATCAGAGTGACTTAGCGGTCAAACGTTTCATTTTTTTTCCCATTTATTTATGACTGATATATCTTATGAAGTAACGAATAATTTATTCATTTGTTTATTAGTATCATTATTAATATATCTTTATTTTTTATCTACCAAACTGTATATCATACCTGCCAACCTCCGAGAAAAAAAATCCGGAAGATTTTTTTATTTTTATCCACAAGATTTTAACGCAGAATAAAATCAAACAGGACCCCTATCCTCTTTTCATTTAACAATATATTAGTTATGAATTTCAAATCAATTGAACTTACTTTCGTTTAGTAAATATTACTTTTTTGCTTTCTATAAAAGTTTAGAAATAACATTTGGTACTCATTTTAAAAACAGAACAAAGCACAAACAGCTCGAACTGAGAGAACGAGAAGATAATCGGCGCCGAAATTGTGCCCCTAGTTGCCAGGCGCCACGCTTGCTTTGATTGGATCCCGATGAAGTCATGCGCTGTATCACTCCGTGACGTCATAATCTTGCCTCACTTCTTCTCGTGCCATTCTCCTACAGCAACCTTTCCTTGGCTACTTGGCCTAAAACGCGGTGCCGCATTCCACAAAAGAATCGTTAGCGCCAAAATTGGCGAGATACTATTTCTTTCCTACAAAACGTGAAAAATCCGGAAGATTTTGCTCATAACCGGAAAAACGGAAAAGGACACAAAAATCCGTAAAACTTCCGGGAAATCCGGAAGGCTTGGCAGGTATGGTATATAGAGCTGGAATTATGACCTTTTTGAAGCCCATATTTTTAATACAAGTCTAATTCTTTTTCAGGTTTGTTGCGATTTCATTGTTTGCAGGTGATCGGAAAAATCACAACCAATTAAAATATGTGTCTTTTGCCGTTTTCTACTCATATTTGTTAACAAATAAAGTGTTTGTTATTTATTTCTGCATAAAAGCAAGGCTTTCAAAGGAATTTACAATTGCAGCGTAAAAGCACCAAATGTTGGGTAACCTTTGCTTTTGTCAAGGACAACAAATGTGATAAAGAAAAAATAATAATAATGTGCGTGAAATGAAAATATAGAAACCTGAGATTAGGAACATTTCAGTTTGGAAGCTTAAACAAAGTTTAGCAGTGAGTATTATTTTTTCACAAAATTCGGAATCCTGATCATAATTTTTTAAAACACTTAGTAGAACAAGAACAGCTTTACAGAAAAAGGTTGCAGATTCGAAGTCACCAGAGTTGGACTAAGTTTGGAGTAAAAGCATCGAAGTCGGAAGTCAAAGGTTTAAAATTCCAAGAGTCAGAGTCGGTAATTTTCCCTCAAAGTCTACAACTCTACCAGTGCAAGTGGAGTTCACTGTAAAAAAAAAACCGAAACGTTACTGATTATATCTGTGGAACATTACAGGATTTCACCGGTTTTTATCCACTTCCTGTGAAAATCAAGGTTCTTTGTCAAAAGGTTTCCTCAATTGCTACAAGTTGCACAAGTGCAGACTACTTACTGTTGTGAAAAATACTTACTAATCACAAAACTGAACGCCGTGCTGTCAGAACGTTTTACAGTTGGTAAATAGCGTGTCACAAGAAATAAGATAACTTAAAAAAGGAAAAGTGCATTTGTTTGTACTCTATTTATTTGCTGAAAAATACAGCCGAGAGTTACAGATCAAAAAGGGAGAAATTTTTTAGATTTTTCCAAAAATTCATTTAGTCTAATCCTATTTTTAACGGAGACATTCCTTAAAGGCAGTTATCATTCAAATTTAATGTTAAACAGCATTTTTGTACATTTACATTTTTCATACCAATTGAATGAGCGAATTTTGAACCGGCGACCTCTTGGACTGGCGACATTTTGGTCTAACATTTTGGACCGGCGACATTTTGTCCCGCGACATTTCTGTGGAGACATTTTGACCCCAAACCACAATTTTGACACACATATATGTTACTATTCTTAAATCATGAATCCAATGGCAATTATAAAAAATACTTTTTAAAAATACATTTTCCTCCCCACACAAAAACATGTGTAGCACAAAACCTTATGCACCTTATTTTGAACATTTCGCAATTCGAAGCATGCACATGGGACTAAACATTGCAAAGATAGGGACAAAATTAACCTGCAGGTTAAACTAGGACCACGATTCATAGTATATTACAGACTAAACAATGTATTGAAAATCTTACCTAGGAGCTTCTTCGATAACTTTCTGATTTCTGCGTTGAATGGAGCACTCTCTTTCATTTAAATATATTCCATTCCCATGTTTATCACACAGCACCTAAAATAAAAATTGCAATGTATGGGAAGAAAGTTGAAATACTAATTTTAAAATTAAGAGTTTAAGTTTACACAGCCTTTATAGCAAACACTCAAAGGGATTATACACCATGGCCAGTGTCCTGAGCAGACAAGGGTATTACATTTAAGCAAATAAAAACACAAAATACTAAAACATACTTGAATTTCTATGTGTCTGGGATTGTCAACAAATTTTTCAACAAGTAAACGGTCATCCCCAAAACTGGCTTTAGCTTCTTGGGATGAAAACCGAAAACCTTCCCTAAGTAATAAAAACTGTTTTAATATCACAATATATGTTCTAAAGACATTAAAACGTTATGCAATATTCATTACACATACATAGCATCTTTATCATTCCATGCGATTCTCATTCCTTTACCTCCACCACCAGCTGACGCTTTTATCATTACTGGATAACCTAGAAAGAAACTAATGTTGCATGTGAGAAGTCTAAATCATTTTTTAACAGACATGGATAATTAATTACTCCAAGTAGCGTTTTTAAAAAATGATAAGATTCAGAGCGCATTTGGCTTCAATACATCTGTTGTGGTTCAAACTTCACCAAGTCAAAGTAGCCAAGCCAGTAAACCACCTGACATAAACAATATGGCTGCCCCCATTTGCTGGAATTGCGATCTCACGTCAAGAATTTTGTAAGCTTGACTCTTGATTGATGTGCAATTGATTGATATGCTTCTTTATTTATCTTATTAGGTCACAGTTTTTGCTGTAATGACTAACTAGAAGTGTCAACGACAAATTACATGTTCTGAAAAGAAGTAATAATTGCAATGTGTAAATAAATATCATACTGCAAGCAAATTGAATCTATGTTCTAGAATGAGTGGAAGTACACCGTTGATATTTTAACATAGTTCACGAAATGAATTTCTCATACGTAAGTGTTGCTAAAAATGGTAAGCATAACTTTAAAATGCAAATAATTGATTGCTACTGAGAAGAACATCACTTTAGAATAAGTATATACACCTTGCTTGATGATGAAGAAGCCAGATTTTTAACGGGAAACAAGCTATTATTGGTTGATTTGTGTAGCTCATAAAATACTTATATTTCTTCAAACCTCATGAAAATATTTATTTTGTTTACAAAATATACTAACCATCTATCAAAACAGCTACAATTTATATCAAACAAGTCATCTTTTAATGGAAATAATATTAAACGAGTCTCTACCTTATGAACATCTAAAATTTCAATTGATGAACAGTATTTTTCAAGTCTGAAAACGCCGAGAACACTGATAAGATGGGCAGTTTAAATTGTGAGAGCTGACGGATCATTTCAATTTTATTGCCTTTTATACGAGATTAAAATTTGTGTTTCTTATTACAAACAAAGGTGACATTCTGCAACTCATACCTTGATAGCCTAAACAAATGTAAATTTCAATCATTTGTGTTCAAATGTAGGAAGCTTTCACTTAACTTAGAAAAATTTAATGACATATTTTTAGAATATTTTGATGACTGGCAACATTGCAATTTTTGCTGCAATTGAAGACCAAAATTTTTTACAAGCATTAAAGCATGCAAAAAACTCTTTTTTTTTTTACTTTACTTATTTTTAAAACAATTTTAATCATTAATTGAAGTGAAAATCTTGACCATTATGATTCTTGAATAATAGAAATTAAGACACAAAAAATATGTATGAAGCTCATAAAATAAACAAAAGGCTATAACTCCTTTATTAAACAAATAATTTGATCAGCAATTTTTATGTTTTGCATGTATAATTTTATTTTTTTTTAAATTAAGTACATAATGGAAATTATGAAAATTCTGAAATTGTTCCTTACAGTGACAAAACCTGGCCAAAATCTGGGCTTAAGAGCGATATTACCCACTAAAATTTGAGTTATGTTTCAAACTTGTTAGTTCAGATACAGTTCAGTCATAACTCATTGTATAGTAATTATGCTAAAATTATTCTTGCATTTTAATAATTTTCTTACATTTTCTCTCACTTCAGTTGAAACTCAATATGATAACCATTTTTCTGTACTGCGAAAATTTAGCTTGAATTCATAGATGATTGTATCACATAGTTAATAATATTTTCATAAATAAAATAAAGCCATACAGAAATAACTTTGAAAGAGGCAAAGTTGGCACAAATTTTGAAAAAGGAGATTCTTTGTAATTAACAAAGAATAATTATTAAAATTATCAACAGAAAAATTCATAATGAAGGCAATTACCTATTTCTTGAGCTATTTTAATGCATGTTTCTGGAGACTAAAAAATAAAGAAAGGCTGTTATGAACTACGTTTCGAACCTTGTGTATAAACACATACAAATATATATATATATATATATATATATATATATATATATATATATATATATATATATATATATATATATATATATATATATATATATTTGCAATGCATAACATTTCTTAGAAAAATATAAAGAAAAGGGTGTTATTGAATTTTTGTGACCTAATATTCATTCACCAAGCAACCAATACACCATTAAGTTAGAGTTGAAACCACAGTAAAGCATCTTATAAGGTAGTATAGAAGGAATAATGTAGGTAGAAAAAGAAAATGTTTCAGTATATTATTCTTGCTAACCAACAATAATTGTAATGCATGCTTTAAAATACTAATTCTATGAATAAAGGGAGTTCAGAGTAACTTAAATACATTAAAGGAGACGCTACAATGCAAAAGCACAGAAATAACTGTCATTAACTGAGCAAAATCAAGCAATAAAAGTTCAATTAAACTAGATGCAAGTTTCCAATGAGTTACGAAGTTTGAAATTATAGCATCTAAGTTACAGTAAAGCAAAGAGTAATCAAATTAAGCTAAAATTATTTCAAATGTCTTGTTAAGAAAAACCAAAGTCAATAATATATAATACACAGTAGAAGATATTTTTGAGAATTAAGTTCAGTAAAGAAATTTCAACCAAAAAATAAATCTTAATGACATAAATAAATGAAACTCATCCTAAATTTTTAGTAGACTTAGCAGAATCTGAGCAAAAAACCTCTGACAGAGTTAACAGCATATACAGTGGCTCCCAAAAGTGTTTGTACACTTTGAAATTTTTTAGTAAAACCAAAATAACTCAAAACTGAATTCGAATATGAAGTCCAATATTTTTTTACATCATTCCTATGTCATTCTAAATGTAACCCATTGGTTTTTTTTTTCAAAATATTGATGGATCTTCTTTTTGAAATGGGTCAGAAAACGAAGAGACATAGAAATAACACGCCAAAAAATCATCACTCAAATATTTTCGAATAAATTCATGATTAAAATTATTACATGCCGTTTTATTAATATTTTTGCATTGTGTTGACCTTTATAAGTCATTTGGCTTTCATTTTTTCCTTATTTATTCCTTAATACATTACTTATTACTGTAAAATGGCTGGTATTCGTAAAAAATCACACACACCATTCAAAATTTGAATTTTTTTCCCACAGTAGTGGTAAATTGGTTTGAAATGTCTCTAAATTAGTTAATTTATTTGTTAGTATAGTAAAGTGCTTGATAAAATGCTTTAAAGAAAGGAATCGGACCGAAAACAAGATAAGAAAAGGTCAACCGGCAAAGTTGACAAAACATGATCGTAGATTTAAAGTTAAAAAAATTATGAAAAATACACATTTGAGTACTGTAAAAGTTTATGCAGAGTTAAATGAAACATTTTACATTTAATTTTCACCTAAAATTGTTCGCCAAGTTCTTTGATTAGCTGGATTAAATGGGACCTCTTCCCGCAGAAATTTTCTTGGTCGTGCGAAAAACAGAAAGTTTACGCTTTTCGTCCCAAAATCAGTGATAAATAAGCTAAAAACAGTTTAGAATCATGTCTTACTTACCCATAAAAATTAATTCAATATTTTTGGTTAAATTGTTGTATAACTGTAAGTAGAAGAAAAAATTAGGAACTTAATCTTAAACTTAGTTGGATCAGTTAATCAGGACGGTGAAGGTGTTTTAGTGTGAGGATGCATATCAGCAACAGGACTTGGTAGTTTGTAATTTTTTGACGAAATAATGAATCATGCTGTTCCTTTAAATATTTTAAAAACCAATTTTGAACTCTTAGCCAAAAATTTGGTTATTGGAAACAACTTGGTTTTTTATCAAGATAACGATAAGAAGCACACGGTTTTCAACGTTTGCATCTAGTGCCTCGAAAATTGTCCTAAAGTTTAGAAAATACCCCCTCAATCTCCAGATTGTAACTTAATGTAATGTATTTAGAGATATTTGGAGGCTAGATTATGAAAATAGGGCTTTAAAACGAAAATAGAGCTAGAAGTAGTAATACTCGAAGTGTGGTAGAACACTTACTCAGAAATTATGCTAAAAAAAGAAAGAAAAAGAATGAAATCTATTCCCAGATGTTTAAAAGATGTTATGAATACTGTATGAAATTCTACTAATTAATAACTTAATCAAAAGTTAGATTATTCAATAATATATAGACATTTTATAAAGTGTACAAAGACTTTTGTAAGATAAAATTTCCAGACTTTTCGGGTTTTGATTTTTTTAAAATTAAGTTTTAATATTTTTTAAAAACTTTTCATGCAGTTTTGTTAAAAAATGATCATAGATCTTACAATTAAATAATTATTCCGAAATATTAATTCTAACCAATGATTTGGGGCCTATTTCGTTGAAAGTCGTAGGTGTACGAAGACTTTTGGGAGCCACTGCATAAGTTTGAAAAGTAAAATTATGAAAGCCAAGGAATTTGTGTTGTTACGTATGGGTAAACTTTTGGCATGCCTGCCATGCTGCTAATTAAAGCAATTAAACAGGGTTCATACACTTGTGGTTGAAAAAAATTCCCGGACTTTCCCAGGTTTTTTTTTATAGAAAATTCCAGGTTACTCGCTTCATTCAAAATTAAGTTTAAATAAGAATATTTTCAAAAAAAAAAAAAATTAATAAAGTAGCAATGTGGAAGAACAAACTTTTACCCTTAGATTTAAAAAAACAATTTCAGAATTATTTTCCTCTCTCTCTCTCTCATTTTTCGTTCGAAATTGTTTTCATTAGTTTACTACGTGTTGAAAATAAAGTACTTTCAACTTATTTTAGCACTTCTTCGATGCAACGTGTCATACGTAATGGTAGCAGTTTGCTGTAATCGTGCAGCAATCTTTTAGCATACGCTTTTGGTTTACAATACTTCTTTTCATTTTGTTATTAGTATATACAGTAGGCGCCGCTTAATGTGATCACTGTTAATGTTATCATTCACTTAATGTTATATCAGAATCACGAAGTCCCAGAACACTTGTATATATTAACATGTGTTAAAAAAGTTGCATATTGTGATCAGTGTCTTTGTTTATTGTTATCACTAGTTCTGAAACTTTGAATGTTTTCCCTTTTTTGTTCCTCAATCAACAGAAATACAAAGACAAACACTGACAAGTAGCTTCCCGGAAAGTAAGTTCCCTTCTTATCAGTAAAGCAGAAGAATTTTTCTCCTTGTCCAGTTACACTAAAAACTTCACTCGAATCGGTCAAAAATTTTAGCCATGGAGAAAAGTGCAATGATTCAACAATATAACTGTAACGGAAAATATTTAGAACACTTTGACAGTTTAACCATGATGAGTCAAAGAAATGCTGCAGTACAGCTAAAAATTCCTAAGCCATTACTTTGTAACTTACAAAAAAAAAAAAAAATCGTGATGAGGTTGAAAACAAAGTGAAGCTAAATGAAAATTCAAACAATCGAAAACGTGCTGTAAAAGCTGGTAAAGTTGAATCTGATTCAAAAATGGTTTACAAATGTCATAGAAAGAGAGGCACAAGTAAATGGTCCATTAATGCAGAGAAAACTTAACTTTAAAAAATTCTTTCCCTTGCTTTTAAAATGAGCAAAAAAGACTTTATAGCATTGGACGGATGGTTTAATAGATGGAAAAAAATAATAGATGGCTATTCCATCCGGCTAATTTATAATTTTAAACTGCGTTTAATTGAATCATTGCATTTTGTAAAAATAAATTATTCTTTATTGAAAAAATTACCATTTTATGCGTCCGGGATTCTCTTCAGCTATTGTTATCAACCAGTTATTGTTATCAAATTATATTTGTCCCAAAGTGATCACATTAAGCGGCCCCAACTGTAACACTAAACATATTCAGCCAAATACAAATTCATTTTTCAGTATAAATATGATTAACTTGTTGCATTGATTGGCATACCATACAATGCATAATAACAAAAATCAATATCCGCCGATCATAAACCAATGTCAATAATCACCTTTTTTTTCCGTACATTAAAAGATGCTTACATCAAAATTAAAATATTTAATTTTTAAAAATTTATAGTTTTTTGCACATTTTATGTTATTTTCAATAGATTAATTACATTGAGATAAACATCCAATTTTGTTTTTGAAAATTTACGTCTACTTGCAAAACAACCAAATATGGTGACTAAGTGAAGAACTTAAGATTATAAGTAGATTTTTGAATATGTAGCATAAATGTAGTTATAAATAATTAATAATCCTTAAAAAACTACCAATTAGGACAAAACACTCAGTGTTTAGTTTATAAGCATCTAAATCAATTAAAATAAAAAAATGTTCTGAAGATAAAATTTTGCATTTTTCCAGAAAATAATTACAAACTATCCGAAAAAAAGGAACATTTTATGTTGTTTTCAATAGTTTGCATTGTAATAAACATCCAATGCCGTTTCTGGAAACTTAGGCACTCAAAAAGTCTTGTGTACTTCCATCTTGGGAATGACCAAATACGGTGGCTACCCCAAAAATTAAGAAATAATTTTTGAGTTTGAAGCATGAAAACAATTTAAAAATAGTAAATCTTCATGAAACTATGATTTAGTTGAAATGTTTCTAGCAAATTTGCTTCCAAAGCAAAAAAAAAAAACAATTTGCAGCACATTTTGTGTCATTTTGATTAGTTTGCAGTTGAAGAAAACATCCAATTCTGCTTTGTTTTTGGAAACTTAGGCATTTAAGCATCGTGTCTACTTCCATCTTGTGAATGGCCAAACATGGCGGCTATGTTTCACGGGTAGCTAAAAGAATTTCGCGGCTATGCTTCACGGGTAGCTAAAAGAATTTCCGATCAAAAAAATGATTTTCTCCGATCAACCCTCCCATCCTCAGGCTTGTGTTTCAAAGGCAGTAAATTGTCTTCTCCCATGTTGAGTTTGTGCATAAATCCTGTTCACCCCCAGGAATTTTTTCTTCTTCGGAACTATTGAGGGCCAAAAATGGCGACTGCGGAAGTTTTCTTGGGTTGCCACTTTTTTTATTGCCAGAGTCATTTTGCCTCACAAATTTTACAATTTTTTTCAGGAAATATCGATAAAACCGAAGATTAGATCTCATGTTACAAAATTACCTGTGAAAAATTGGAAAAAAAAATGTGGGGGGGGGGGGGGGGCAAAATCGGAAAATTCCCTGACTTTTCCCTGACATTTTTAACAATGTTATTTTCCCTGACTATCCTGTTAAAAAACATTCTCAGGCTTTAATTAAAGAAAGGCAATCAACATTTGTTCTTCAAATAGCTCAAATTTTTCATTTTTTATTACCTCTACGACACCATCAAATCCAGGAATAGTATTAACTTTAGCCTCCTTAGCAATGCGTTTGCTTTCGATTTTATCTCCCATGGCAGCAATGGATTTCCAGTTTGGCCCGATAAAAGCCACTCCTAATTTTTCCTGTATAAAATTTCGTAGATTTTATGAAAAAAATAGTCAGTCTTTTTAAAAATTTAATCAAAATCAGAAACTTAAATATGGAACAATTTCATGAAGTACATACCAATCTTTGAGCAAAGTCCATGTTTTCAGATAAAAATCCATAACCTGGATGAACCTATTAGAGATATGACACTCACTAATGAAATTTTAATCAAAGAAAATAAATAAGTTCAAGATAAAGTAAATTCAAAACAGAGTTTTATAAATTTTTCATGAACTACAAAATTGCTATAAATGTTGAATTTTTACATTAACATTAAATTATGATATATCATCCAAAGCATTATTAGAATAAGAGCAACAATCCTTTAAATCTCCATCGAAATAAGGTCAATAGATCCTAAAAATTGTCAGTAGCCTTTCTAAAAATCTTTCTCAGTCATGTTAAGGATAAGTTTCTGTAACAACAAATCTCTAAAAACATATTAGAATAATATTCACACTCTCTCTAAAATCCTCACCACTAAAAGGACATTAAATTTTACATTAGGATAAAATCAAATATCAACCATCCATTCTTTTAAAACTCTCTATCAGAATGAAGATATCACTTCCTTAAAATCACCATAAGTATAAGAACAAGTCCCCAAAAATTATCATTACAATAAGGATAGCGACCCTAAACAAAACCAATAGGCCCACTAAAATTACAAGTTGTTTAGTAAGGTTCACAGTGCTTAAAAATCTCTATTAGAATAAAAATTACAATCCCTTAAACTCCTTATTTAAATAAAAACATCATAAATTCCCATTAGGAAAAGGACAAAAGCGCCAAGAACACAGACCATAATACGTAAAAACCTATACTTAATTACAGAGAATAATTTCTGAAATTAAAAATAATGCCTGTATTGATTAATTGCAAGAAATAAAGGACAGCTGATGACTATGAAGAATTATGTAATTTTATTCTCTCCCCCTCCCTCTCTTTTTTTTTTTTTTGTTTCCATCTTAGACAGAGGTGGCGATTGGGACTGAAAGGTACGAGACAAAAAAAGAAAACAACTAAAAGTAATAGGACTTACATTATTTAGCCCTAAGTATTTTGAGATGTCACAAACACTTTTGGTAATTTAACTCTACTTAATGCTAATTACCTACTTTATTGTTTGTATTTTTCAGCTTTATAATTTTTAAAAAATTACCTTAAAAAGTATATAGAAAAATAGTTTTTTGAAGAAAACTTTAAATTTTAGGTCAAGTGCAGGATACTTTTAATATTTTTTAACTTGAATAAATATTTTTGTGGTACATTTGGGGCTATCGAGCTAACATTTTATCGACATGAAATTTCAAATCCTTTATTAGATCTAACCAGTGATATTCCCAACAGTTTTTCTAAAGGTATACTCCCAGTAATCCAGCACGATATGTGTATGCAATCATAGACATAATATGAAAATTTTTGATGCTATATGTCTAAAAAATGTTTCAGAGTAGTGAATGCAATACCAGTATAACGGTATTTGGAGTTATTTTGCAAGTTTGTAAATAATTTATTAATCTTTTTAAGGGGGAAAAATCCATACAAATGCGGAGGAAAATCTAAAAAAACATTCAGCATATGCTAAAACTTCTGGATCATAAATTTTACATAATCTGATGATTCAGATTTTTTTCAGAGTACAATCACCTTTGAAAAAATCAAACAGTCTAAACAAAATTAGAGAACATTTTCTTACTGCTTGAGTAGATGTTTTCTGAATAACATCAAAAATGGCATCAACATTTAGGTAACTTTTATTGGTTGGTGCAGGTCCCAGGCAATAAGCTTCATCAGCCATTTTCACATGGAGCTAGAAAAAATTCAGAAATATATATTTTAGAATGAATACTCGTAACACATCGAAGCTATTTTAGACAAATATAAGCATTGATAAAATAAGCACTTAAAGTTGCTTGTCTTTGCAATAAAACAGCATACTCCAAGTTTTAAATATGCATAAATTATATCACAGATCGGAGTATAAAATATAGTTAATGAGACTAAACATTTAATATACCGCTAAAAACACTAAATTCTTAAAATATTGCATTGCCCCACATTGAAGAAATGATGATAGATTGGCACAGCAAATACAAAATCCAGAAAAAAAAAAGAGTATGAACTCATTCCTTACGTAGGTCAGATCTCTTGGTCTTGTGGTGAATGTAAAAATCTAATCATGTAATTTAAATTTGTAACTAAACCCGACTGAAACAAAATCCTGCCTTCTTTTCAATTGTAAACAGTTCATTACACTCTACTTCAAGTAGGTAAATTATAATTTAAGCAGAGAAACATTAAAGTAGGAGGATCTTCCAAACAGTTTCAAATGATCATAAGACAGTCATGCAGTAGGGTATATAGGGGGGGGGGGATTTCTTTTTTTTTTAGAAATTTGAACTTTCAAAAAAAAAAAAAAAAAAAACTTCGCATACCTCAGGAAAAAAAAAACAGCAGAATTTGAAAAGACCACAGGGCCTAAACTTTAAAATGTTCCCTAAAAATTCAATTAAAAAATGTATCAAAAGCTCCTTGCACCTATATAGTAATCAAGCGCAGATTCTTTTTTTTTTTATTAAATAATGATTTTGATTCAAGTTTTAATAACTTTATGATTATAAGAAAAAGAAGATTTGTACTAATTTTAGGTTACATTGCAAGACATCAGATTTGAAAGGAAAAATGTAAAGTAGGTATTAAAACAATTTTAATTTCTTACCTAGCATATTATAACAAAGGTTGAACAAGAAAACCAAAGTCAAAAATATATCTAGAGTAGATACAATAACATAAATTTAGATTACATCAAACCAAGCCACTAGGATGTCAACTGATGGCATGAGGGATCGAAATGACATGAGAAGATGCATTTTTAATAGGAGTCCTTTGATTGAGCTTTCGAGACATAATCCATTTCTTGTATAAGTCGCTGCCTACCTCCGCTCACCCCTCGTCATAACTATTACACCTAACACTATTTGGTCTGTGTCTTACAAATTAATTTCAGGAAAATTGGTAGTAGAACAAAAAATAATTTGAAAAATGATGGAAAGACTGTGTTAACAATATTTGGAAAAAAATTCTGGGACATAGCTCAAAAACTCAGCAATGCTATTACTCTAAAACTTTCAAGAATTTTATATTCAATGTTGCCCATTTACAATTTATGAGAGAATGAAAACCAAAATGAAGTTTTATGCCAATGGAAAAAAAATTGCTTTGGATTGGAATTCAGAACTTCAGATCATAAATTATAATAAAATCTCAGACAGTTTACAAAACATATCGATGAAATAAAAAACAGGAAACATTTGGTACTTTTTAAAATAACAATTTCAGTTGAATTGATTTTTGAAATTAAAGCCATATAAAAGTAGGTTATTGACACATCTGAATTAATTATTGATTTCTATACAATATTGTGCCTGAAAAAAAAATACTGTATTTATTAAACTTACAGCTGTTGAATCCACATCACTATGAATGGCAACAGTTTTTATGCCCATCTGACGACATGTTTTAATTATTCTACAGGCAATTTCGCCCCTATTAGCAATAAGAATTTTATCGAATTTCTGAAAGAGAAAAAAGACATTAATATAAAGTTAAGTACCAATATCAAGTTCTGCACAAAAAAATAATAATAATGATAATAATAATAATAATAACAATAATTTAGTTAGTACCAGGTTCAAAAATATCATGATATTTTCAAAAATAACAAAAATATCCGGTATTTTGATATATATCAGATATTTTGATATATATCCGATATTTTCAATTAGCACAAACTCAAGTCTTCAAAATAGTAAATGCATCCTCAAATCACTCTTAATTTTCTTACGTTATAATTACAATATGTAGACTTAAAATTAACGTTTCTTTCATTATTTATATCTAATGTTTCAGTTTACATTTTTATCAATTTTAATGGAGTTAATTTAGCATTAGCTGCTTTACTCTTTTTTTTTTTTTTTTTGTTAGCTACTTTTACAGTTATATGATTCAGAAATAAATAATATGCATTAGTCAGTGCACAGTCATTTTCTTTTTTTCTGAGCAATGTTTAAAATTTAATTAGGCACTTTTAGTGCGAATTAAAATTGTTAAATTACTAATAATTTTATGCATATAAAACACAAGTAAAAAAGGAATTTGTATCACTTTGTTATATTAGTGATGTACTATACATTGTAAAAATATAGTAAACTAGCAAAAATACCCAGCATTGCCTGCGTTAGTAATAATTATGAGAAAAAATCGTTACTTGCTTTTGTTTTCTGGTTTAAGTGAAAGAATTTAAAACACATCTTTTTGACGTGATTAAAAATCGAGTTTCTTCCTTACCCATAAAACTAAAATAGCAATAAGTATAAAAAACAAAATAGTATTGATTTAAAAACGAAAGCACTATATTTAAGCATATACAAATTTCCAAAATATGAAATTAATCTTCTCATGTTTAAAAAGATTAATCTGTTGATACTTTTTTTTAAACATGGAGTCTAAAACCTTCTCTGTATTGCTATTGAAGTTGCTCGTAATCCCCTTATACTTGCTTTAGTTATTTTGGGAAATTTCAATCATTGTGGGCTCTTTGTGCGATTTTACCGTATTTGCGGGAATTGTTTTGGGATACCTTCAATGATGCTCCCTCCTTCTTTCCTTACTTTGTAAAACGATACAATATTAATGATATATCAGATCGATACGATATGATGTAATATGATATTTCGTTACAGAGATATTATCGCCAGGTGCTGAGATACTTTTGGTCACCACAAAATGGCGCTAAAGAGTTTCATCCGAAATGTTTCCAAAATAAGTAGTAAAATTTGGCAATTGTTTGAAATTGTGCAAAATGGAAAATTAATGGAAGTGTTTGTGCTGTTTATGGATTTGCCTAATTTAGTTGCTGGATTATTTAACACAGTAAAAAAAAGTTTTTTAAAGAGTCTTTGATTGGCGATATTTTGTTTACATGGTGAAAGCTGAGAAACATGACGTAGTCTTCGGCTTCAAAAACAGCGATGTTGAAAAAACTGCCAAATGCATCAGCTACGGAAATCTTTCTGCAAAAGTTTTGGCGATCTGCTGGTTGATTGGATAATGAGTAAGTGCTCAATCAGCATAAATAATAATAAAAACCATTAATTACATTAAAGTTCTGTTTAAATGGAAAATGATCAGCCAAATCATATATTATTTGCTAATCTTGTGCAAAAATCTTACTTCAAGATTTGACTTGAGAAAAGCCTTGAACAGTCACGAAAAGCAAAGATAGTCAACAATACAACAATTGTCACTATCGACAGGGAGTTGAGATGATACACTAAATACTGTATTGAGTTGAGGAAAGCCTTCGAACATGGAACTAAAAAGCTCATAACTCATTTTTTATTCTACTTAGAAATTTCGAATAGGTGCCATCTTCAGCAGAAAAATCAGAGCTTTCGATGGACATATAATGTAAATATGTGCAAGTATTTTTTCATCCCTATATTAGAGAACTTATACGAAAATTGTATTTTATTGCTCCCCTAAGGGGGTTTTGCCCCCCATAACGGGACGAAAACTACCCTATGTGTTATTCTGATACATAAGCTATATTATTGTAAAGTTTCATCAAAATCCATTCAGTAGTTTTTGCGTGAAAGAGTAACAAACATCCATACATCCATACATCCATACAGACAAACTTTCACATATATAATATTAGTAAGACTAGCAGTACCGCACAGCAATGCCCCTGCGAAGAATTTAAAGCAATGGCAGGTAACCCGTCGATTGCGATCGACTGGCCGATCTGGAGCCTGTTTTCAGTCGATCCCGGCGACATTCTGGACCTTGTATATTTTCTTGATTAAGTACAATTAATAAAAATTATTTTCTGGGGAGAAACAGGCTTAACTTCCAAATCAAAAAGGTTTTGAAAATTTTTTAGAACATTTTAAAATTGCTGAAAGGGGCACCATTTTCAATTTTTAAGAAAAAAAATCTTTTTGCCTTTTGTTCTTGAAAAATAATATCCGCAAAAGTTAGTATAGATTGACAGATAAAACTTGGTATGAATGTTTTATAATTTTTTTTTTAGGAAGAAAAACATTGTTTTGAGCAAGATCGGCAATTAATTTCGGTTGCTGATCACTAATTTAAAGGAAGTCTATTGAATAAAAAAATCCAAATGAGGCTGGAATATTCGTAACCCTTGTAATATTTCAAATTTCTTAATACCTGGTTCGACTTTGAACTCAAGTCCGTTCTTGAGAATTTTGCATATGAGTGCGGAACATTCTCCAACCTGTCCCCCCCCCCTTAAAATTGAAATTTCCAAAAATCCTGCCTTAGCACGCGCTTACGTTATATAACCAACCTATGTTCCAAATTTCAGCTTTCTAACCTCAGTAGTTTTGGCTGTGCGTTGATTGTCAGTCCGGACAAGCTATTTTATAAATATATATATATATATATATATATACAGATAACTTTTTGTTATTTTTAATAATAGATAAACAATATTACTATTATTAACCTACTTTTGTTCTGAAAATACCATAGTTGAAAAAATAAATATTGAAAATATCAAAATATCATGATATTTTCAAAATAAATAAGGGATATATATTGTGATATATATCATGATATATATCGGCAAACCCTGGTTAGTACCTGCTAAAAATAATAATAAAACAAGCAAAAGCTGAAAATAAATAGTTCGTAACAACTAAAAAATGACGGTTTTAATGAAATTAATTTAATAAACTAATTTTACATCAAGCAGCAGAAACAGTGTCACTGATGTTGTAGATTCTTTACAAAGTCCATGGATTGTTTCTTAAAAAGGGTAAACATTCTTAAGGAGAAATATATCTTAAGTGTCAGTGCTCACAGATTTGTACAGACAACTCGGGATAACAAAGTCTTTTAACTTGACTATTCTTTTATCTCTAAGTTTTCATTTGGTCCTAAACTCTTACATTGTAAGAACTTCCTATATAACTCAAACTACCAATAGTGATTCATTTCCAATCAATTCAATCTATCAATTATGATTCATTTACCAATACTTCAACTGTTTAGCAGCCGCCACTTTTCTGGGAAATATGGTACAGTCATGGAGTTGTGATTTTCAGCAGATACCATATTGCTTTTGATTACAATGCATTACATGCCATACAAATTGATAAAATAAAAAATTCATACATTTTGTAACCAAAATTTAAAAAATTGAGAGAAAGATCAAATTACTACAAAAATATTGCACTATTTATTTTTTTTTTCTCTCCTCTTCATAATGGTGACTTTTAAACAATTGTATGTTACATACAGACAAAAGACACAGTCAACTCTTGATCAGTAAAAACCTTATAACTCAAATATTTCCCTATCTAGAAGTTTTCATTGAGTGCCAAACTCTTGAGTTCTCTCTCTCTCTATTGGGAACATACCTCAAACTTAATTACTTGAAGGTTTTAGCTGGTCTTTGGAATTCCAGGTTATTGAGAGTTGAAAAACGCTAAATGTAAAGGTGCAGATTAGTCGTCGCCACTAGCTAATTGGCTACCAAAAGATTTAAACGGGGACAAAAAATTTTAATGCGGATCATCACAAGCGTGGTTGAAAATACTTTTGTAATTGACTGTAAGTGGTCAAAGCATTAACCATTTTGAGATAAATTATGTAATTTAAAAAAAAAAAGAACTTTCAGTGAATTATCGATACGGCAGAAGTGTTTTCGGATTCTCTCTCGTGACACTGCAGCTCCCAATAAATCAATTTTTTCTATTATAATTGTAGTACTTATATTGACAAAAACTTTCAGCATTTGAATAAGCTTCCTTCTCCCCTTTATTTCATCTGAAGTATTGGCAACTGCGATCATCTCATAAGGAAGAATTCACATTTTCAGCTCCCCTTAATTTTCGAGTCACGCTCTCTCTCTGCTTTTAATGAATTGAAATAGAAACTTTTAGATTTTTAAATTTCCAGCACCCTCTTATTGATCTCTACATCAAACAAAGCTTCTGTATCAAAAACTTTGACTGAAATTTGTTAAAATTGGCGGGAACTTTGGCAAATAGAAGAAATTGACAATGACAAAAAAGCTTCAAACTTTTGGAGTCTTTAATCCTCATTATTCTTTAAAATATCCATTAATAGAATAACAATATAAATGAACTTCTAATTTACCGAAAATAATTTTTTAAAGAATTAAACACACGCACTGTTAAATCACTGTTCATATTAATGCATTTTACTCTATACGATGTTTTGATTTGTTTTGAAGATTGTATACTAATTTCATGATTTTTTACAGATTGATAGCACTTAAAATTTGGAGTTTCATAGTTCACAGCACATAAAACAAAAAAGGAAGGTCAAAAACGTCCCAGCCAAAGCCCTGTAAGTGTCCTCATGGTTGACTACACAGGCGGCAACATTCTACAAATAGGTTTTCAAAAACTTGCACAACGCTATGACTAATGCTTGGAAAACCACAGGAGCAACGTCAAGAAATAGCCTAAGGGTGGTAGATTTTTTTGCAATAAATTTCTTTGCTCTATCTGACTTGGTCTTTTTTATTTGAAAATGGAACTTATACTCGGAACGACTCTCGTATTTTTTGATTCTCAATCAGCATGTAGACTGTTGAAAAATTCTGCTGCTGGGATTCTATAAAACAAACTAAATACTAACTCTAAAATAAATTAATGCAAAACCGAACAAAATAGGCTGTTTAAATTCTTTGAATACTTACTGATTCATGATGATCTATGGGATCTAAAGTATTAATCTTTTGCTTTATGCTCGAGGTATTTCTCACCTGTTAAGAAAAACAGAAGTTAAAAAGAAAATGCAGAAAAGTAGCACACATGATTTTTTTACTGTTTTTGGCTTATTCAGATATATTTTCAAACTAATGAAGACAAATTTTACTTGTACTTGTCTTCTAAAGGTCAAAGAAAATTAAACTTTTAACCTTTATGGTTCAGGGCCTGATTTATCTTTAGGCTCAGAAAACCTTTTTGACCTAACGACGGCCCTGATCAAGATCTATCAAAATTGCGTTTTTACGTAAAGCTACAGGTTCGAAAATTTAAGTGGAGCGCCACTTTCGTCAACATTATTAAAGATCGTCTTAAATTTCAATTTAGGGCTTCAATTTCGAGAAAATTCCGGGAGAGCTTCCAAAAACTCTTTTTCTTAACGTCATATAAAGGTCGGCTACAATTGTAATATTAGAGGATCAATTTCAGAAAACTGCCTGTCCCCTAACCATAGATAGTCTAAAATATGGTTTTAAAGACTTTTATCACGAAAATTTTCCGGGGGCGAGCCCCCGAATCTCTTTTTTCCCTAACATTACCACAGATAGTCAAAAACTGCGTCTTTAGAACTACAATTTTGAAAACTTATCGGAGGAGAGCCCCCGAACCTGCCTTTCTCCCTAACACAACGGTAGACTATTTACAATTGCATTTTTGAAGTTTCAATATAGAAAAATTACCGCAAAGAGGCCATCAAACCTTTTATCCCCCAAACATCACCAGAGATCGTCTAAAACTGGTTTTAAAAATACATTTTCTAAAATATTTCGGGGGAGACCCCCCCCCCCCCCCGTACTCTCTAGCTAACTGACTATTATATTTCTGTTTCAAGGTTCATATTGCATACATCTAGTAATCACTCCATCCCTAAACAGAAAATTGAATCCATTCTCACTGTAATTATTCATACCTTTGAAAAAAAAAAGGTGCAGCAAAACTCAGGGGTCTCCAAAACTTGTTTACTCAAGGTCCACGTTGCAAATTTTGGGAAGGCGAGGCGGAACAATCCAACAATATTTAAGTTCAAATGGTATTTGTTTGCGCTCCCCCCCCCCCCCGGAAATTCGACTGGAAATTAGATATTTTCAAAATTTATGTTTAACCCGATTCCAAAGACGGAAAAATTGGGGGGGGGGGGGAATTTGCGCCATTGAGCTTGGGGGGGATGGGCACCCCTGCCCGGTGCAAGGAACTGATTTGTCCCCTCCCCCTAGACCCAGGTTTCACTGGTTGGTTTCCAGGCACATACCCTCCCTCCCCCCCAAAACAAAAAAATCCTAAAAAATTTTTTTAAACCACAGAAAATAACTAAAATTAACCAATCTCCTCCGAAATTTTTTTGGCTGCCCCAATGCAGGTTTCTTTATCTAATCTGCTATTGTACAAAGGAAAATCCACTGATGAACTCTTTCCAGTAAAGAACTAACTGATTGCCCAAGAACACAAGGGTGCCCGTCTGCAGGGGGGGGGGGGGCGGTTCATGGTGCAGACTGTGGTATTGAAATTTTTAGGAGGTGGGGTGTTTTGAGGGGTATTTTATCATTTTTAGGGAGTTCTCTTCACAATATTTAGGGGCTGCCCTTGATCTTACAGGGGTAGGCCCCCTTGATGAACCCTCATTGTAAAATTCTCAGAAATAGTTCTTCAATTGCTTTTCCCGCTGCATGAAGTGAGGAATTTGTGCGTAATTTTTTCACAAGGAGAGATAAATAATTTATTTATGATAGAAAATGAACATTTGGCCTTCTTTTTGGCACAGTAATGGAGTGCTAGAAAATTAATGCTCTCCTGGACTTTTATAACTAGCTTTCAAAACTGCATTTTTAATTTTTCAAAAAGGGAAGATATAATTCGTTTACTTACGAAAATGAAAGATTATTGAATAGAATTTTGTTAATGAAAATCTTGGTTGATACTAGTAACAAAAAAGTGCAATAAAATTGCTAATATTTTTTTTTTATTTAAATCTCTGAGATACTGATTAAAAAATGATGATAAATAGTTTCTTTTGAACAAAAAACACTGAATCAAATTTATAATGCATGGGTTGAACACAAAACAAATGAATTCAATGCAATGGCACATTAAAAAATTGTACTACTATGCCAAATTGCTGCACAAGGAATAACATAAATTGTTTTAAACTTTTTTTTCCTTTCAAACACTGGAAAATTTGTCAAACTGTTGACATTTGGATTTTCCCTATAATACTATATTAATTATAAACGAAATTTTTCGGTAGATTTCTGTGTACAACCACATGGCAACTAATTTCATTGCAATAATCAGATAAGTCAATTTTAAAGATAATCAATGTTCCAATGAATATATTTAATTACAAATATAGAAATTAAGTTGAAATAAGAGGACTCACAAGTTTTATACTAGAAAAAATAACAAGTTTATTTCTATTTAAACGAAATAAACACCGACCCCCTCGTACAGCTGCCATCATGTTCAACGAGAGAGCACGTAGGGAGCAGACGTTTTGTTTACTTCAGTTTTGTTTGCCATCGGCTAGCTCAGCTTGGCGAAGTTTCGCTAAGTTTTTAGTTAATCATTTTACCTGAGAAAAGTATCAAATATGGAAAATAACTAAAATTTTGCAGAACTTTAAAAAAACAATCAGTATTTAGTTGCATTTGACGGCACAAGACGAAATGTCAAGATGTGAATGAATAAAGTTATGACTTGTTGGCGAGGTTATGGAATGTAAGGCGATAGATCACAAAAGAGAAGGCAACCCTATCAATACAGAAACTACTGATACAACTACTGAGTCACCAGCCGGTCAACACTAGCATTGGCACACGTTAATCTGCCTTGCTTTTATAACGTAGATGGAGAATTTTTTAAATAATACTAATCATCAGTTTTGTAAAATTAATCTGGTGAGATTGTTATTTCACACGAAATTATTTTCATTCATTTTCTTGTAGGGTAGCGCTTAAACCTTTTTCCCGTCTTGCAGTTAAAAAATCTGACGTTTCAGAATGAATGCCGTCAGAGCTGGCATTTTTACTTGAAATATTTACCTTGATCCTTTTAAACTGTCTGTAACGTCAATGGTAGTACATTCGTCACTTTGTATTTAAATCTTTCAATAATCGATAAAGTTTGTATGATAAATGTTTTTGTATAAAGAAATATTTTGTTGAAATTATAATGAACAAATCTGTGATAGGCTTAAGTAAACAGAATTTCATCTTGCTATGTAATTTGTTTATTAATATTTTACACTACGAAGATGTTGTTTTTGAACTAATAAGTTGTGTTCTGGGTTAAGATATTTTAATTACTATGATACAAATCTGTTTATAAATGTGCCCATCGATATTTGTTACATAATTTTTTAAGTTGCATCAAATAAGCAGAAATTTATCCCGGTGGGGATACCTATTTTGGTTAATATAAAATTGATTTTTACTCCTTTTAAGTGATTTCGATTCTTCACTAATACGCGTCTAGAAATATTAGGTCGAATGCTTTATTCCGGTCCTCACTTATACATGTTATTAAACATTAGAATGGAATACAAGATGCGATATTTGTACTTGAGATTTTTTTTTCACACTTTAGATTTTTTTTTCACAAGACTTAATTTTCAAATTAAGGACTCAGAATTTATTTTTTAAACTAATTCATTAAGTAATTAATGTGTGTGTTTGATATAAATGATGAAATGCGTTTATTACTGAAATGTTTGGTTTATGCGTACAATGTGTCATGTACCAATAACTTTCGTGGAAAGTAAAAAATGTTTAAGTACCTACTTTAATGCATGCCGTTTTATCAATAGTTTTATTATACTTCCTATTGTTTTTGTAATTTTAAAAGAAATTTACTAATTGCTGATTCTTTAGTGTATATAGTTGTATATTGATTCAGTTTAACTGTTGTGCTTAAGGATTGTGTATTCAAAACTGCAGTAGTTGTTATTATGATCGCATCTTGATCAGCCTACAGTTTTCCAACAAGAAATTGTCTTCATCTCAAAATGGGTGGAATCATGTTAAGGGCTTAAGGTTAGGCAATGCACCAAAACATTACAAAATTTTGAATGGTTGCAACAAACATTTGTGGATAAGTATTGTCTGGATAAACTTATATTGCAAGACTTTACATCCAAATGCTCACTTTTCTGCTGTGGAAAAGAAGTTCTTTGAAACCCCAAAACACGTGTCTGCAGTTCTCCGCAAATTTGCAGTTTACTTATATATAACACTTATATTTTCCGTTACATATTAATAACTTTTTAACTTTTGAGGAAGATAAATTGTTATTAAAATGTAAGCAATAAGTTTAAAAAGCAAAAAAAAAAAAAAAAAAAAATCAAATGTTGAACAATTTTTACACTAATTTCTGCGTTTTGAAATACTCAGATTGGGGGAAAAGGATTTAAAAATCATGGAAATTCTCAGCGCAACAACCTTAATTATGTGTACCTCTTTAAAAGCCTACTTTTGTTTAAAAAACTTAGCAGTTTAACCTTTTCTATTTCATTTACAATTCATATGTAGTAAAATGCTCAACCTTTTTGTATTCTTAGCATTAAACTTTTAAATTTCAAAATTTTTAGCATTAAAGTTTTAGGCAGGCCGTCATTTTGGGGGGTCAATAGGAGCAACTATTCCCCTGTCTTTGAGAAATTAATGCATTGCATAAAAGAAAGTGAGCGAGCTTTTTGTTATCTAACATAAATTGTCTTGAATGTGTACTTATTGCCTCCGCCCTCAAAAAATTAGAAATTATAGGTCCTCTTTTAAGTGTAGATGGATATTTTTGACAATATTCTGACTTAATTTTTTGAATACTTTGTTATAATAGATTGTAGAAATGAATCACTAAAAGTTACATACTAATGTTCTCCTTTATATTATTTTACAAAAGAAAAAAAGATCTCAGTTTTGGAATATTTTTTAAAAATTGCAAAATAAAAGTATAAGCATTTTTCAAAATTTTCTATTAAGTTGTCAAAAAAAAGTTATACTGAATGCAAACTTTTACACTAAGGATGCATGAAAAATGAAAATAGTAAAAAATATTTGCTACTTACTCTTTCTGTAACAAGAAAATTATTCCCTTCAAACAAAAAGCTTTAAAAATACTTTCCCCTCTATGAAATTGAAATGTGACTCTTGATATGACTTTATTTTTAAAGCTCTAGATTTTGAAAATGCTTTTTTTACTTAGTCCTTTTGAGCTCATACAACCAAACATTTTATTTTCTGTATACAAGGCACAATATAGAAAATAAAAGTTCATAAGGATTCGGTCACATAAATATGCAAATTTCAAGAAATATAGATGTGAACAAGTTTTATGAATAGCTTGAACTGAAAATTGGCTATATGATCATAAACTGGTACTTAATAAAGGAATGACCAATGAGCCAACAGTGCTCTGGCACATACAGACTCTTGAGTTTTGCAAAATTGAATATTTCAAAACATACTTGTGGACGAAGCGATACTTATGTAGTGACAGCAAAGACATTTCTGGCAAACATGATTTTTCAAATGTGAAATTGAAAGCTTTTATAAAACTAATGTTCTTTACTATTGTATTGCCATATAAATGCATTTCATGTGAGAACTCTTTGTATAGAATTTGAGCAAAATGGATCAATGGATAAAATATGAGTTGTAAAAGTTTGTCTAGAAACATAATGCGTGATGAATTAATGTATCCGTTGGAAAGCACAATGGACTACTGCAGGGTGGCGACAGATCAGGGGAAAGTCAGGGAACTTTATTAATCAGGGAAATTTGAAAAAATAACAAAAATTCAGGAAAAATTTATCAAATGAGGAAAAAAAATTTTTTTCTCTAGGTTCGATAAATTTACTTCATCTAAGAGTTTGTTGGTACTCTCGACTTCGATGAGATGACATCTGCTTCCTGACTCATAAATAGCAAAAACTATCCATTGTGGGACATTTAGCATGTTTTTTCTGGTGCATTATATTTATATTGGCACCAAAACTTTTTTTTTGTGGATCAGTCTCAATACAAGTATGCATTAGTATGCTAAAAAAATGAAAGAAAAAAATCTGAAATAATTTGCACAAACATAAGATCTGCGAATATTGCTTTTTATCGTTATGCATTATACACTGTGCTGATCGATATAATGAATAAATCATATTTATATATTAAAAAGAGCTTTGGATTTTTTTCAACATGCTTTGTAACTGAATACTAATGAGAAAATAAGAATTACTGTTAACCGAAAGCGGATGCTACAAAGATTGCTGCATTTACGTATGACACATGGCAGTGTAGAAATGTAAAAATAAACAACAAGTACTATGTTTTCAACAAGTAATACCTGGATGTGTGGCAAGCCAGGCTCATCTGCCGCTTACGTAACTTGCAGGTCGTATGGATCTTATCCACATAGCGGCGAATGAGTCAGGTGATCGTGTTTTTCCTATTTCTCTCCGGGGAATAACGGAACACGATATATCATGCAATTGAGGGAAATTACCGAAGCTATGCATTTCATATTTATGGCACAAATATAGTGCAAGGAGTCGCTGCTCTTCGATACTTCAGACGTTTAACATCTTGTAAATAAAAGTGTTATTTTTGATAATTATGGAGTCAAATTTCTTATCAAGAACATCAATTCCGTTCATAACAACAAACGTTCATCCCTGTCCATGTCAAATTGATTTTGAGTTATTAAATGTCAAGTCTACCCTGGTATGATGTATCGGGCATTTTGATATGACATGATATTCCAGAGACTCCTACGTATGTAGGCTCAGCTTATCCATTTTAAATTCCTGGGCAATTGGGTCCCTAAAGATGACAGCGTAGTTTGGTACTTTGTTGAGATGCTGTAGACAGCTTAGCTCTCATGTGGTTGAGTGGTTACAGCCTTTGCTTTCACCAGCTACCTGGGTTGAATCTATTACTTGTTGCAACAAATATTTCAATTTTCTTTTCATAACCCTGCTCATTTAATCATTATGAGTTTATCTTTTTGTAAATGTGTTACTTATTTACATTTTTGTGGTATACTATTATTATTTCTACATTTCTTAGCTACTATGTTAAGTGTGTATTTAAATTGATTAACTTACATGAAGATTTTTGCAGTGAATACTCATGTGGGAATCTGCAGCTGTCAAGATTAATGGCGGCTAAGAGTTTTTAAAACCTTAGTTAGAAAGGCTACTGTAAATCATGACCATTGTCATGCGAGGAGGGCAGACTGGTGGAGGAGATTCTCCTCAGGAAAATATTCCTGTACAGCCACCCAGAACTAATCAAATACCTAGTCCAAATCCTGTACGTAATTTTAATTTTTCTCATGCTGCATTAATGTTGCTGTATCATTAAACTTTCACTATTCTTTGTTTTGCAGAGTGTTGCTCTTAATACCTCATCTTGAGATCAAAACTTTGCATTTTATAGACTAATAGAGGACCCGACAGACGTTGTTCTGTTCAAACTTAGTAAATTGAAAAGTTAAAAAATTTCAATAAACCATCAAGTGTTTGAACCATTTTGTTGAGAAAAATAAGTAAAAAGAAAATGTTTTAAGCTGCTTGGTGTCAGAATGTGTATATTTATTACAACTTGATTTATCTAATGCTCACTGAGCAGTTATTTTATTAGCTATTTTTTCCTGTGCTTGATGGATTGTTCCTTCAGCTCAAAGGATAAAAAGCGTTCTCATATAAAGTGTAAAAACTAACTACCCATCTACAACAAATGGGAAATCCTGCTGCAACATCTCCCAAATGAAAAGGAATAAAACAATTGAAAGGATATTGTTTAAAAAAATGAATGAGCGGAAGTTACTCATCCCCCGCCCCTCCCGATGTAAAATAAACATTCTTCAACTAACATGACTAAACACTCTTAAAAAACCAAAAACAATTCTATATTTCTCAAAATAAACAAAAAAAAAAAATAAATAAATAAATTACGTTTTTTCTCTTTCTTTCTTTCACACAAACAAATTGAGGTTTCTGCTATTCCACTGAGGAAGCTTATACCTCTATTAATCCACAATGTTTCCAGGCTTTGTTTTCCCAGGACAGTACAAAGACAACACAATAGATGGTGGTGCCATCTATGGACAGTTCAAGAGACAATTTAGAACCAGGCCAAGAGCCGAATAACTTCCTAGTCTGGCACCCCCAGAGGTATCGTTTCACTTGGAGGACATTGTGATCACAAGCATATTTAACGTCGCCCAGTCACCATTAGTGACGACGGTGAGTCTTCGACCAGTGAGGATTGAACCCGAGACCCTCCGGTCCTGAGTCCAATGCCTTACCGATCAGGCTACCACGGCCCAAATTACATTAACAATAGCTTTAAAATGCAAACAAATAATCTTGTAACTCTATTGTTTATTGCCCAAGCCACCAAGTTTCTAAAATCCAGCCGATCAGTGAGCGAAGCCAACTCCGACCGATTAGTGGTCCGATCTTTTGAACGAAAATTTCAAAACTTCATATATTGCCTAATTTGTTCTTTCCATCAAAGATAAATACCTTTGCGTACAGATCTACCCTGTTGTAATTTATCTGGACGAAAATAAAATTTGTTTTGTCTTTAAATTCCATCAACTTTTGATTTAATAATGTACTGATTAGTTTGATAATCCTTAAAGTATTCTTGACGTTGGAGCCAAAACTCTGATGGATTTGAGCAGAGAAACAAATGTTGCTAGGTACAGTACATTCTGATCATTTGGTTAGGAAAACCTAAAGCACCTATCCGGTCACATGGTTCAACTACGACGACAGAACACACGTTTTGCGTGAACCTTCCAGTACTTTACTTAAAAATATATCCTGGGACCTAAAATCGTTGCTTTCAAGAAATGAAAGCTTCACTCTCTCTCTCTACGTTTTATCTATTCTCAATTGACATATCACAGTAGGAAATTTCATCACAAAAAACAGAACTGACTTTCTTATTTTCTTTTGGCAACGGGTTAAATATTTATTTCAGTTCTCGCTGAACAACAGGTCAAAATAAATATTAATCATTTGGAAGATATAATCATTCAATGTTTAAATTAATTAACAAAAATGTTTCCTATTCTATCCATTGCGCTTCTATAAACCATGCTTACCGCAACTTAATTACATACAAAAAATTTGATCAAAATCGGTCCAGCTGTTTAAAAGTCTTATAGTTACAAACGTCCACACAAAAGAAATATATATTAAGATAGCATCAAACAAATTATTTCACTGATCAATTAACTTAGCTTGTGAATATTTTCTATTACTATGTACTTGATTAGATCAAAATGTTTGCAAAATGAGAGATTTAAAGATAAAAGTAAATTTAAAAAGTCCTAACTATGTTAATCATTATATTCATACTATTCCAACCCTAAGTTCAAGCTATTGCCTAACATTATTTTCACTCACTTCATTGTGTGCTAGCTACATTTAGACAAAGGCAATTAGACAATGAGTGTGTTTATCATTATTACAATATTCATTTCATTCTATTGAAGTTATTTTACTTTTATAATCTTTGGTTTAAAAAACTTTGCCCTAAGAAGAAAAAGTGAAGAATGTCTTAAATATAATTTGCTGAATAATAGCTGTTACCTCTTCTTATGTTACAGAACATCAATTTTCGTAACTGAAAAGGTAGCTAACTTTTTGAAGTTTTGCAGTAGTGGAGAATTATGCTTTTTTAGATTGGTGAAAGATCTACTCTGTAGACTATTTAGTCTGTTAATGGGTCATTCTCCAAAAAACGTATCTTTTGAACGCAAATATTTTTCAATTTCGAAACCTTTTTTTTTTTTTAACTTCTTACATGAAAGTGTTACCTACTAGAAGTAACCATAAACAATGGCCCAGCTAACCTCGGCCGTTCGCTAAATGTTTGAATTTTTTTTTTCTTTTTCTTTCTTTTTTTTTATAAAGTAAGCAAGAAAGAAAGAAATCTGTCACCGATCCACAATTTTTTTTCAAAAGCACTTGCCTGTCCGTGGATCAAAAAAAGTTGAGAAACACTATTAGATAACCATTCTCAAAAGAATGATGTGACTTGCCAGTATGTAAATTTTAAAAAAGGATACATTTTTTACTGATTTTACGGTTTGTTTATTGACCAAGATTTTTAACATTTCCAGACAAAACTCATTGGAATCATATGAAGTTTTTATGTTATTAATAAATACCATATCTGTATTGAAATATTTCTTTAAATGATATTTTATTGTGCACTGCAATAAGGTTAAAAATATGCAACTGCATTTTAATATTGCAGTTAAATGAAATAGAAGGCAGTGCAGAGCAGGAAGAAACTCCTAATGAATTACCAGATGGACAAGAGCCGGAATTTCCTCATGCTGAATTAGTTCGGTTGGATGAAATGATTAATCGGCCTCGCTGGGTTGTTCCGGTGCTTCCTAAAGGAGAATTGGAAGTCTTGTTAGATGCTTCAATTAATTTAAGTAAATTAGGTGAGTTATATATATATATATATATATATATATATATATATATATATATATATATATATATATATTTGTTTTTAAGTGATCACAATATAACATCAATCACTTACTGAAAATATTGCTTGGAATTATGGAAATGTTTTTCCCCAATGCAATTGTTAAGTCTGTTTTGTCTGTATAAATTTTGCTTTGTTTTGAAAAACCTTGAATACAAGATCGGTTTTGTGCTACCTTATGTGTAGTAAAATAATTCTGCTTAAAAAGACTTATAATTTATCTTGCTTTATCTAAAGCATATTGTTTGTTCTTGTAGATACCTTTAATATCCCACTTAAAATTAATCCTGAAAAATGCCAAAAAAAAGCAGAGTTTTCCATTGGTTTGATGTGTGTGTGGGGGGGGGGGGCATTGTTTTCCTTGAAAATTTCCAAAAGGGGGCATATACTGCAATCGAGTTTGATGAGCAGTGTTAGTATATAGTCAAGTAAGCATACTAAAAAGAATTAGCTACTGTCCAACCATCACGAGAAAAGCCACCGCCAAAATATCTTTGCCTGTCTACTGCTATAACAACAAGGTGCGTCATTTTTCTAAGGGAAACTTAATGTTGGAAAAACCCATATGACTGCATAAAAGCAAGCGGACGAGTGGCGAAATGGTGCCAAAAAGCCTTCCTGCTAACCCTTGCTGAAAATGAACGAAGTCCATTTCTATGGCAGTAGACGGGCTCAAACTTGACGGCGGGAGCTTTTCTCAGAAAGCCAGACAGTAACTCTATCTTTACTAATAATAAAGCTGAAATTCTCTCTGTCGGGATCTCTGATCAGATCTCTGTCTGGATCTCTGATCCATATAGCGCCTAAACCATTCCTCCGATTTTCGCAAAATTTGCCACAGAATTATTTTGTAGCGTGGGGGTGTGCACCTTGAAGCAATTTTTCAAAAACTCAACTTTATTCTTTTTCTATTCCAATTTTAAGAACATTTTACCTCGCAAATTATAACGTGGAAGAGTAAATTACCAAATTCTCATAACGTGGAACCGTAACGTAGGCGAGCAAATGAACATAGCCATATTGGCAAGAAATACATCATCCATTATTTTTAAATATACAGTCAAACCAAATGACCTTTTAATTTTCTGCTACGGGCAAAGCCATGTGGGTATCACTAGTAAAAAATACTTTTGAAAATGCAGAAATTATAAATATAAAAGAATGAACAAAATAAAAATATTATTTTACAAAAACTTTTCAGTGGGTACTATTAGGGCGATTCTAGAAAAAATATCCCATGCCTAACGCTAAGTTTTTAATTTTTTCTAGCTAACCAAAGCCTTCAAAGAATAATGTTGGAGAAGAATACATGCTTTGATATTCTACCAAAGCACAACAGTTAATCTCATATTTAATTAAGTTACTTGAATAAAATAAAAACTTAGGGTTTCTTACGGGACATTTTTTTTTTTTGAGAAACACCCTTTAAGTTAGTAACATCTCAAAAAAGGTTTTCTTGAAAGACAAGTGGGTAGCCCCAAGATGGTGATTCAAAATATATATTAAAATTTTAGTTTACTTTTTTACAGGGATTGATCAGCGTAGTGAGGCTTGTCAAAGATTTTATAGAGATGGCCTCTCTGTGTCTTTTACTAAAATACTTACTGATGAAGCTGTTAGTGGGTGGAAGTTTGAAATCCATGTAAGTGTGTTTTGTGAACTCTCTTTTACTTTTTCAGCAACATTTAGTCATGATGACTTTTCTTACATTTTATTGATTCACAGTCGGGGCAAACGTAACCTGGCAGCATTGTGAAGGCTATGCAGATCCTAATCACAGCATTGCAATGCTGCCAAGTTAGGCTTGCCCCAACTATAGTTTTATGTTGAAACTTTTTTCTCATACTTTTTGAAGATATTTATTTTAAACAAGGCCAAACAGTGATGCACTTTTAGTTAGCTTTGTTCTTGTTAAGATATGCATTATTTAAAAAAAAACTTATGACTTTTAAATGCTTGCTCTGCTGAATATGTTTGAATAATCTTCGAAATATACCTTATCCAGGAACCAACAACAATTGTAGAATCTTAGGAGCCAGGAAAAAGATTTTAGGTGCCAGACAAATTATTTCTGAGAATTAATGGTAAATTTCAGAGTAACATGGCCTTTGAAATATTCTTTTTCTTAAATCATTAGTCGCCAAGATAATGTTTTTAGTCACCCGAGCGATCTGGCTGCGGGGATTTGTTGAATTCTACCCATACCCGTATACAAAATTCACACTAAGGGAAAAACTAGGGTGTGATCTCCCACTCTGATAAAAATTTCAAGTAGTATTTTTAAAATTGGCGGGGAAGTGTTTTGTTATTTTCATTCTTTTTTGCTTGAACATTTTAGATTTTGTAAAAGCTCTTATTTTTGCAGGGATTTAATTGTTCTGAGTTCTTGAAGATTTGAGCCTTTTCAAAATATCTCAACTTGGTATATATAATCAAATTTCTGTTCTTTTCATATAAAATTCTCAATTTTTAGCTCGCAGTAGCACTGATACATTTTTTTTTCACTGAAATATTCGCTTTGATATGAAATATTTATTTAAATTAAATGTTTGCATATCAGGCAGTGCAATACTTATGTAACGAACATATTGCTAATTTATTAAATAGCGGTTTCATTTTGACAGCAAATGTATTTTCCGAGATTTTTTGGAGAAATTTATTGCTTAACGGTTTTTTTTCTCAAACAGAATCATGCAATAACTTTTGACTCTGAGTTCCATTTCGCCTTGTTTGTTTTGTTGATTGTTATTTTCCTATTTAAGCTGTCTGCTGTTCATTTTCCTTGCTTTTACCGGATGTCTTTACATCCAAAAGCTAACAATTTTGAATTGAAAAAGGGATTCCTGGAAACCCCGAAAAATGCACATTCTGTAACCTGTATATTTGTGCTACGAAACATTGATTGTTTCCTGTTGCTTCTCGGCACAAATGTATTAATTTTCCATTTGTTTGCTGAACTAAGTGTGCATTTTATTTTAGATATCTACAATTTTTTAAAAGTAGAACAAACCATTGAAATCTCGAAATTTCTGCTTCATAAGGCAAGATTCTTTTTATAATCAATCATTTACTAAATGGTGTGCTAATAAACACTCTCAATTGTTATTAAAAATGTTTCAATGCCTCCACAGGAAAAAATAAAGTCTGAAAATAGCAATTTTGCTATCAAAAGCTTTTTGGTCAGCTTTGACGCAAAATTGTTTAGAAAATACGGTTTGTTTGATGCAACTAGGAGTAGAAGATATACCGAAAATTTCAAAAGGTATTGAATGTTCAGTAAACCCAAAGAAAAAAGTTTTTTTCAGTCTTCTATTCCTATTCCTTTTTGTCTAAACTCCTAGATTATTCTGTTCCATTGATAATAAGATAGCAGTTGAACATAACCGTAAGATATTCTATTTATGTTTTCTATCTTCTTAAAAGAAATATGAAAAATCTGAGATGAGAAATTTCAGAATCTTTTTGATGTTTGTCTGCTGAAAGTGATCAGCGGGAACAGCATGCAAAGGGATTTTTATTAAGTGGGATTTTAGGAAAAGTTGCGGGAATCCTGCAATCCCGCACCCTGGTGAGAACATTGTCTGTACACATATGTATAGCTGCCAACTTGTACGATTTAGCTGTACATTGTAAGATTTCCGGACGTTTTGTACGGTTTTATAGCGGATTTGTATGAGAACCTCGCACTTTTGTTTATCGGATAACAACATGAAGAACATTTTAAACTGTAGGAACTTATAGAAAAACTATTGTTTCAAACAAGTTGTGACAGACAATTTTTGAAAGCTGCAAAGTCAGCAACTTTTAAAAGTTTAAGGTCAAAGAAATGAAAGTTTATTTATTTACGTATTTTTAAATTTATTTTTTGCTTATAAAAGCACAGATCAAGTAAAGATAAGGATTTGAAAATGTTATAATAATTTACATTTTAATACTTTTCTTTATAATGGTCAAAAAGCGTAGAAATAGCCACCGCATACATTGTAAGATTTTTTAAGTTGGCATGTTGGCAGCTACCCATATGCTGTTTTACAAGAACTAACATTTTTTTCTTAAACAGCAGAAAAATCTTGTATAAGAATATTTCTAAGATGAATGAGAAAACAATTTTAACAGTTGAGCCTGAAAGAAAAGTATTTGTCCAGAAACAAGTTTTAGGTGAAAATGTCAATATTTAATGTATTAAGTATGCTGCTAAATTTATAATATGAAAAAATAATTAGGGAGGTATTTTCATTAAAAAGTAAATAAGTGACTTTATTTATTGACAAGTTAGTATTTGCTGTTGTGTTTATAAAAGTGTTATTTGATTAGTTTTTGCACATTTTAAAAATTGTGTTTGTAAAACACGTTAAGTGGCAATTTAATATTCTTGATTTGTACTCTAAAATTTCTTGTTTTTGATACTGTTGTGCTGAACTAACCACATGATATTAAATTATATAAAATTTGCAAGTTGTTATTTATAAAGTTTGCAAAATTGACACACCACACATCATTTATATGTTCAGCCTATATGTATGCTAAATTTCATTACTTTGTATGCAATACAGTCATCTGAATATGAGAAACACAAACATCAAAGACAATCATGCCTTTTTATATTTCGTCGAGATTTATAAGTATTATATGCCAACATAGAAATTAAATGTTACTTTAAAAATTAATTGATTTCGGGTGTTTTCTTATTCAACTTGCAACGTAGGGGACTTTTATTGATAAACTTTTTTTTTCATGTTTATTTCCCTGTTTCTGAGCATTAAGAAATAAACTGCTAGTTTCCTGTTAGGTTCTATTTCAAATCTTGGTCCCTGAAGCACTTTTCCAGTAGAAGAGTGGTAAAAGCCTACATGCCCCCCATATTTGAAACAAATTTATTTCCTACTTAGTTGCAAATAAATTTCACATTTTTTAAGTTGCAAATTAGCATAAAATTTCCTGTGTGAATTAAAGGTCCTTGAATTTCATTTTTAGAGGTGCATTATGAAAAATTGTGAACATCTTGTGGATTTGTGCGTACTAAAACTTAATCAAGACTGTCTCTCTTTGCTTGAGCTGCTGGCCATGGTTCTTAATCCCAATAACAAGTTAGTCTAGTATATATTTCTATATACCTATTTATTTAAAATTCTTTCGTTTTTATGCATCTTATTTACAATTTATTTTTTCATGTAGATTTCACACCTTCAATGGGACTAGACCATCTGAAACGGTCCCTACAGGTTCACAGTTGCCAGAAGAAGAAGTATTTGCTCGTCCATCAGATTTACGAACTCCAAAGGCATAAGTCATTTTCATTAATTCTTTAAGATTTCTTTCGGTTACAAAATTAGATTAATTGATGCTATGAATATCCGTTTTATGTTTATAAAGCACTTATTAATTTTTATGTTTTTATTTTAATGGATTAACTGCCATTTCATAATCCATTAAAATAAAAACATAAACATTACCACAGATTATTCTTGTATTTTTGTTTCAAAGTCAGCAACAGGCTTCAAAAGTTGATTCATGCTTACATTTTTTTGCATTTTCAATGTTTTTTTTTAAATCTGATTTTGAATGTTTAAAAAAGAATTTGATAGTGTTTAAAAGATTTTTTTTTTCACTGCTTTTTTCCGTGCATAAGCTCTTTTTTCTCCTCCATGTTTCTGATTATTTGTTTTTAAAATATCTTGTTTAAATTTTGGAATTCTAACCATAAATTTTCAGTGCTAGTAGAATAATACGTTCTACTAAGTAACTATGCCATCCCAATAGCAAAAATAAAAAATCTTAATTACTCATCTTTAAAAAAAAAAGTAGGGGTGAACAAATTACAACTTCACATGTGAATATGCATTGTGCATCACTCAAGATGCCCAGTATTAGGGGGAGTTCTCCCTCTGAAACTGTGGCTTTTAAGTATTTCCCTGAAAATTTAAGAACTCTAACCATCAGAAATATTCACGTCATTTCAAAAAAGTTTTTTATTATCCTGTAATCAGAAGTAAAATACATCAAACTAAATCTAAAGAATTTGGAAAGTAAATTCAAAATTTTAAACAATTGTATGATGTTTAACAAAATTGGTTTGATTAGAATTACCGTATATACTCGCGTATAAGTCGATCTCTTGTATAAGTCGACCCTCTACTTTTAGGAGAAAAACCGGGAAAAAATCGAAAACCCGCTTATAAGTTAAGTCCCTCTTTTTGAAAAAAAACTGGAAATTTTGCGTCTAATTTCGAATTTGAATGTTATAAAATGGAGGAAAATGAAATGTAATGAACATTTTTATGTTTAAAAATGTCCAATTTTTATTCTTATGCACCAAAAGGGCTCACTTTTACAATTGCGATTTTTGTAAAGGGTTCGATTTCGCTGTTATTATTTTTTTACTGATTGCTTTTATTTTGATTTTATATCAATAACATTTTATGCTGTAGCCATATTAGATATTATTTTTAAAAAATGAGCAATAATTCGCGACTATCGGGAAAATTCGCGAATATGGCAATCCCCACACTTTAGTAGTCGGCTTAATGTCATTATTTATTCTTTATTTCACAGTCAGATCATCTAAAATCATAGCAGAATGTTTAAGTATTTACTTCTTTAGCATTTGCCTAAAAAGGATAGACTACAATCGGGAAAATAATTTTTTCAAAGAAAAAACTTTTTTTTTCAAAGAAAAAATTGTAAATTCTGCTCCGCCTATAAGTTGAACCCCTTAATTTTAAACATCATTTTGTGTAATAAATTTATCGACTTATACGCAAGTATATACGGTAGGGTTTTTTTTGAGTAATTAAGATTCTTATTAAACTCTCTTCATGTGGTAAACGTCATCTAATCTATTTTTGTGACTGTTAGCAAAGGGATTCCCGATCTTTATAAACTCATTGGTTAATTTCTTTAAAAAACAATTAAACAACCTTCATTTAATAAAATTTATTAAGAAATGTCTCAAGAACTTGAAGGGTTTCGAAATATTAACCATCATTAAAATATAGGCAAAGGATCATATGTATAATGCTATTCTGACATATGATAACTTTCACTAACATTGTCTTACCATTTTACCATACAAAATTACATATTAACTCAACAAAATTTTGCTCTATTCAAGTTTTAAGAAATTATTTCACTTTGTTCTGGATTTAAAGAATTTGGATATTATGGAAGCACACCATTTTATTATTTAACTTTAAGTACTTGGATATATTAAATTTGAAGGAGGACAAGTTACTTGGTGAGATTGGCAAGAAATATGCAGTTCGTGTGTTGCGGTTGGTTGTCTTTATCTTAATTTCATTTTTATAATTTTGTTTGAAATACTTCAAACGAAATTATTCTACGTTTTTTTTTCACAATAAATGGGGGAAGAAGCAATATTATGATCCAAGTGCAAACTGTATTCAGATCATGTTTTAATTACGGCTGTACCAATAAGAAAATTGGCAGATTATTGATTAGTTAGTCGATTGAAGGGCAGAACCAATGAATGATCAATTAATCGGGAAAGCTGATTAATCGTCATGATGATTTATCATATTAAAATTTCTGCCTCTCCTTTTTGCTTTGCTTTTTTTACAATTTCAACTTCAAAATAGTTTGTGTATTTCTGAGCAGTGATTTATTTTTCTCTGTTTTTATAATTTTTTTGATAAATATTTTAAAATTTTATCAAAGCATCCTAGCTTTATCTGTAGAAATTGAGAGATTATTTACCATGGTAGGAAATACAGTACCTGCCTCTTATTAAAATGGCTTCTTTGTAGAATGATAATTTCAGCATTGAAAACTAGCCTCACTCTGGACAGCTCAAAAAAAAAAAAAAAAAAAAAAAAATGAGAACAATGAATAGAGACATTAGTTGATAAAAATCAGAGTCAAATCCAAAAAGAGCTTGGTAAGTCTTTGAGAGTTACTTAACAAGCAGTTTCCTTGTGATTGAAATCCATTGGAATGATTCACAAACAAAGCAATAACGTAACTTGCGAATTTAAAAATATGTTGAAAGGTTTATGTCGCAATAGTCATGAAAATTAGTTGGAAAATCTGAAGTGAGATATTTTACTGAACCCTTTGAGTCACCAGACAGTTCTCTTTCTGATTGTTGGTTGTTCTGACGGATGCAATATGATTTGGCAGGTCACCAGTTAACTTCTTTTGCAAAAATCTAAAATTGATTCCTAACTTGGATTGCTTCAAAAGACAAGACTTTTTTTCAAGATGCAATTTGGAAAATGTGTTGAGAGTTAGGAAAAGGTATTAACACTTCAATTATGCTGTCCATTCATTTTGTTCTAAAATAAATGCATTTTTGACCACAAAGAAACGTACCATACTAATTTTTACTCACTAGAGTATGTAAGGATGTACCTTTTTAGGATTGCATCTGGTATATTTACACTGAGTGTATTTAACTTTTATTTTGCTTATTAACTTGAATGTATATGGAAGATGTATTTCATTGTATACTTAGCATTTTAGGTATGGTGCCTCATGGCAGTTGAGTACTAAAAGTTTTTTTTCTTTCTTCCAATATAAATTTAGGGTTGGCTTGTTGACTTGATTAACCGCTTTGGAAACAATGGGGGCTTCAATCTCCTGCTTGAACGTTTTCAAAATGGACCAGCTTTAACTGTACCTGTCATAGCTGCTCTTATTAGGTAAATTTCTATGGTTTTTGAGTTTTATGAAAGCTTAAATTAAAAATGCTTGTGTTTTTAAAATCTAAAAATATTTTCTCATGTAAGTTTAATTTAATAGGAGCTTGAAAGGGTATTGTATAAACTATTTTATACTTTTAATTATCTTTTGACATATATGGAGTTGTGCCACAATTTTTTTTTTGTAAGTTTTTTTTTAAAATCCTACTTCAGAAATATCACTTATGTCTAAAAAACATATTTATGGAACGTTTTTCATAATAAAATAATGTGTTCATAAATACATGCCTAACTCAGTAAACAAATAAAGTAAGTAGTGGTGTAACTCTATCGATAGTTGAAAAAACTAGGTGGATGTGTTGAAATGAAGCATGGGTTAATTGATACAAGAGAAAGTTGTTAGTCTTGCTGATACTTTATAACAAGGAGAGAAAAACATAGAAATGGGAGATTAAATGGTAAATTTTGGGATTTATTTATGGGTTAATTTTTTTATATTTTTATATAGACTTTACTCAATTTTTTAGCATAACTGCTATTTTTGGCAAGCTTTTAATTGTGGCAAACCTCAGGTTGTGTTCCCATTCCGTGACTGGTAGCTACCGGTCGGTTGATCACATGACAGCTAATGACATCAGGGGTTACTAACTGGTTGTTCACTAACTAATGCTTTATCAAACACTTTTAGTTCATTGCCGGTTACTTGCGTAGACGAATAATGTGCAGGTGAAAAATACTTATTATTGGTCAAAAATTTCACATGGTTCTATCAACAAGCTTAAATTGCGACCAACCAGTGGACCTACTGGTGAAGCTAAGCTATAGAACGACTATGACATCGGTAACAACCAGTTAACCAGTAGGTCTCATAAAACGCTACGGTTAGTCACTGGTCGACCAGTTGTGGTATGTGAACGCAACCTTTGTGAACCTATGGCCAATGTTACTTGATGACAACTTTTGAAGAAAAGAAAAATTATCCTGAAAATTGCCTCTGAGTGTTTTAATCACAGGGAACCCCTTAATTGTAAGGAAAGCATTTTAATGACAAAAGGGAGGGACGGAGGGGGGGGGGAGCATTTTTGTAGCATAGCTTTTTGATGACTTAAACAGAGTTATATTTTGTCTTATAGTTCTTTCTTTGCGCTAAAAATCCCTTGGTATTCCATTTTCCAAAACATGTTTTACATTTTTTTATCATTTGTGCCTTGTTTTCAATAATGGTTTAAATTCTAATAGAGGCCTAAATTCATGTAGTGTGTATCTCAACTATGTTTTTAATCAACTCAGATAGAAAATAGAGTAATGTAAAGACCAAGTTGTTAAAAGCTCTAAAAAGCTTAAGGATATTAAGATGTTACTGTGATTGAAAAACAAATTCATCACAATTCATTGACATTGAAATTGCAGGCCTAAATAAAATCCATAAATGACTTTTTATGGTCCATTCTTATCTTTTTTTTTTCTTTTCACTTTTTCCTCATTTGGTGAAGACATGTTTTAAACTATTTTATTAAAGGTGCTCCACTAGTTTTTTCTGATAGGCAGGACCTAGTTAGGTTCGTGTGTTAAAATTGATTTCTGTCATTTATGATCAATATCAACTTATTTTGTGGTAAACCTGGTGGTCGTTTCTGTTATAGATCAGAAATGGGTTGTTTCTTTCAGTCAAAACTACTACTTTTAGTCACTAAAATTGATAGAAAGAGCAAAAAATAAAAAGCATAGACCCAGAAAATATTTTCATTTTCCCAACAGTTATTTTTTAATTAATTTTTTAACTTGTCCGATTTTTCAAACAAGCCGGTCTTGATGACGTCACAAATGATGCAATTTGGCGCATCTTTCTACCACGTTTCCATGTTATGATAACCAACAAGGGAATCAAATATTGTGCTCTACGCTTGCTATCAACCATATCGTTGCCAATATATGTGAGTAAAGATGAATTAAATATTTTCCTCTGTGCATGGCAACACTGAATGGCATTTCATCATTTGTGATGTCATTGGCAAGATTCGTAAACAATGAAAGCGTACCAATTAAAGTAATTTTTTAAAAATATTAAACTTAAATTGTTTAAAAAATAGTCAGATCCTATGTTTTTAGGCATGCTCTTTCAGAAAAAAGTACTTTTAAAATTTTGGAAACGACCCCCATTGCGTTGTCCTCTTTTGCATATAAATGTATTTTCAATGTATCTATGTATATTTGTTTTGTTTTTAACATTGTTCTAATGCTTTGTTTTTGTTTTTTTTTTTTTTTTTCAGGCCCTTTGGCTTGTGTCATGATTTGCTCACTGTTCGTGTTATTGAAAAATATTTTATGCCTATTGTTGAAATCGTGCCATCATTTTTGGACAATTTAACTGATGATGAGTTGAAAAAGGAAGCAAAAAATGAAACAAAGAACGACGCATTATCAGGAATAGTTAAAGCTTTGAAATGCTTAGCATCCAAAGTACCTAACCAAGAAGCTACAGTTAAAAATTTAGAGACTTTTAGACTGAAAATGATTCTAAGGTAATGTAGAAGAAGTATTTTAAGTGAAAAGAAAATAACAAAACCTTCTGTGTTAAAAATAATTTGTATAATATTTGTTAACTTGATTTAATTGAGCCATTATTTTTATTTAAATTTTATCATAATTATTGCTCAGTGGACGGCTCTTTATATAATCACATCTGGACCAAAGTGATTTAATAATTCTAAATGACTGATTTATAATAAACAATGCTGGAAAATGTATACCTTTACACCTTAACCTGTAATGATATTGTTAATTTCTGCTAACAATAACGATTTGTGTGTTGTTGAAAAGAAAGAGATACTCTTATCGAAAAAAATAGTGTAGTAGATAACTCGGAATGCTCAGAGCCACCACAATCTTGGATATCTGAATTTCCAGATTTTCTGGATCTCTAAAAAACATTGCTTACCTACTGTTTATGATACCCAAGTCACAGTTACAAATCGCAATGCGTTAAAAAAAATGCTTATAAATTTGGAAATATTAAAAAATTTTAAAACAACAAACCATTAAAAGGCTTAAAAGTTTTAAAGTATTCACAAGACCCTCTAAAAAAAGAAAAAAAGAGAATTTTTAACAGCAGTTTTTGATAATAAATGCTTCAAAAAGAAAAAAAAAAAGAATTGTTAGAAGTGTTTATGAGCGTAAACATGCAATTTTTTGTAAGTACGAAAGGTTTGGTTTTGTAATTGCAATTTTTTTTTAAAGTTTCGTTTTTGCAATTGTGTTAGATTTTTTTAAATTGTTATATTTGTTTTGAATTAATATCAGTTGAAATCCTCATAGTTTATTATAGTCATTTTTTAAAACAATCTTGATCCTATGCAAAAAATTTGGTATTTCCTGCTCTTTCATAGTATAACTCTTACAGGCTTTAATTAGCGACCATTTGATAATGAACCACATTAGAATGTGAATAGTTGTTTATTTAGTGTTTAGTTGTAATACAGGGAAGATGTCAGATTTCCGAGTTCTCTTTTCAGGTTTTGTTCAATAAAACTTTCCTGGAATTTTGCTCCACATATATACTGACACTCCAGCTTTGTACACCTTATTTTTCGGTAAAATGTCCTGAATCATAATCAAGTATGTTTGTTATTTAATAAGGAAGTGAACATATTTTAAGGTGTTCCGAAAAAATGTGCATTAGAAAAATATGCCAAGAATAGGTATTTTTATAAAACACAAGAAATTTAAGCAATATTTTCCTGATTTTCTGATTCCGGAATAAAAGGTTCTGTATTGTAGTAACACAATGAGCCTCTACTTTTACTGTCTTTGAAGCTTTCAAAACACTGTGCTTTCTTCTAAAATACAAAATTTAGAATTAAAAAAAATATGAAAGATTGCAAGATAATGACAATATACCTGATCATTTAACCCAGTAATTATAAAATAATTTAGCAAATGTGTAGAACATATCATCGCTTCAGAGCAACAGTATGATATCTAACTGTTGTTTCTGGGACTAGATGTCTTACGGTTGCTCTGAGGCGACGATATATTGCTGTAATATGTTAAGTGAAACGCTGCTAATGTGTTTGATAAAGGTACTCTTCCTTTCCCATGATTTCTTCTGTGCAGTATCTGTTTAGTATAATTTGATATAAGTGTTTTTGTGAATTAATTTTAAATAATTTATATGTGAAGTGAATCAAGTATGAACTCATACCTACTCTTTTTTTTTTTGTTTTTTTTTTTAGAATTTTTTTTAGTTTTAATACTAATTTTATTTTTCACACCTAATGAATAGCATATTTTTAGGTTGTTACAAATATCTTCTTTTAATGGAAAAATGAATGCCCTAAATGAAGTCAATAAAGTCATTGCAAGTGTTTCCTACTATACCCATCGACATGGGCGTGATGAAGAAGAAGATTGGTTAACAGCTGAACGAGTTGCAGTAAGTAATAACAATTTTGTGTGACTTTCATTTCTGAGTGAATTTGATTTTCATAGTTATGTTCCTTTTAGGAATGGATAAAAGAAAACAAAGTTCTTCAAATTGTTCTCAGGGATAGCTTACACCAACCTCAGGTAAGATGTTTAATTATCTAGCACTAGTGTTCGCCCAGTGGTTGAAATTCGACCATACTCATAAATGAATATTTGAGAAAACTTGTATGAATTTAACTACTTGCAACATTTTTTTTTCTACTCTTACTCATGTTTACTGCACATCTGGAAACATACAGTTTTTATATGTACACACAATACCAAACAGTAATAATTTATTCCAATTTTGATTTTTGTCTGTTAATCTCAAAATAAATGGATGAAAGGGGATATTTCGGTAATGGGGTCGTTTCCAAAACTTAAAAAGTATTTTTTTCCGAAAGAGCATGGTTAAAACATGGATTTAACCACTTTTTAAATAATTCCCTTGCAGCCCCTTGCCGGTGCTGTAAGGGAGGCATACTGCAGCGCCGGAAAGCGTACTAGACATAAATGTGAAATTTCTAAATTTTGTCATGTATTTTGTAATTTTTTCCTATCTGATTAGTTAAATTTTGTTCTTGAGTGTCAGGGGGTGAAAGTACACCACCCTGCTAGCAATCATGGACATAAACATGATAGTAATATCTTTCGTGATTTACTTAGTAGTTTAAATAATTTGTAGCTTGGCGCGCCATCCGAATGAAGTCCTGTGCTTAAAATGAATTTAATTTTATTATTTATTCAACACAAATAATTATTTTAAGAAAGTTTAAACAGAAAAACATATTTACAAAAAAAAAAAAATAATAATAATAATAATAATCAAAAACAAGAGGGGGGGGTACGAGTGCACCCATCATTTGGCCCCCTCACTTTTTCAAAGCACGAGCCGCCACTGCTTAAAACTTTGCATGAACATATTTCTTTAAAAAGTTTAATATTATTGGGTGAGTCACATTTGATCTCTGCCATTAGAAATATAAAATTTCAAATAGTAAAATGAACGAATCCTACTCATTACATTAAAAATTGTCCATTCAAAAACACTGGACGTTGCAATAATAGTGCAATTTTATAAAAAAAAATTAAAAAAAATATCTTTGTGATTTGTTTACTGTTTAGGGGATAACTGGCTAATGCGCTTTTCAAAATTTTTGATCTCTCTCCCCTTTGTCACAAAGTATATCATGCTTCACCATACCTCCTCTTCCCTTTGCCACATGTCACACTGTTTTTCATAAACGTTCTTATCAAAAAAGGTTTCATGTCGCATTCATCAAAATTGTATGTCTCTCTTGTCATTTATTTCCTCCCCTTGTCATGCATTGTTACAATTTAATAAACCCCACCTTAAAGAGAGACTTCATCTGTAGTAATCTCCTTGCAAATAGACATTTCTCTCCTCTTTTTTCACGAATGCAAAAGAAAAATATTTCTAGCGCTGGCATTGGTGCCGAACATTTGACACCAATGGATAAAGTTCGTCAATTCCACAATTATGGAATTCTTCCTGAATGAAATGATCTCGCAAAACTCATTTAATACATAAAACTTCTGTACAAATAGTATTCTTTGTGAAAGTAGGCATGCCCTTTGCCGTTAGAAATACAAAATTTCCAACAGTCAAATGAACAAACTCTACTCGCTGCAAAATATAACTGTCCATACGAAAGCACTGGACCGCGTAATAATACGCCAATTTTATCGAAAGTTTCACCTTGACATCTATTTGTGGTGATAGAAATGCAGGTATTATTGGGAGCTGTTTTTTTTATTATTATTATTCAAATTTTTTTTTATGAAGGTGATTTTATTGAAACTGAAAGTCCTCCCTCCTTTTGGAGAATTATTTACTTTAATATTAAAACCGCAAAAACATAATCAAAATGAAAATATTTTAATTGCCCTTAGTTACTCAAAAAGCCTCAATAATAAAAACAAATGCAATAATTTAATTTCTTTATGCTTAGGCGAGAAATGGCAACACATAATATTATCCAGCAATTTTTTCACGCTAACTAAGTTGTGTGAAAAATCAAATAAAATTGAATTTTCGCTAACTTATAATTGCTTAATATTAACTTATAATTTAGCTCCTTTTCTAGTCATTGAAGCAAATTTCCATTTTTGAGCCGTAAAATGAGGGGTAAACGTTTTTAGAAGTATTTTTCACAATCTTTCCAACCATACCAAACTTGTAGCACTAAAATGCATTTTTTGTATAGAAAAAGCAGTTCAAAAAATGAATTAAAACTTAATGTTCCGCACATCCAACAATGAGTTTCAACAATGGAAAAGAGATAAAATTAAAATTTTTCAGTTACAATAAAAACCGCTTATAACTTTTTTCTAGTGGATTTAGGTTATTGGACCTTGGACACCTTGACAATTTCTTTATTAGTAGTATTTTTTAACCACTTTTCCAACCATGTCAAATTCCAAAAAAATAGACCATCCGTTAGTGTAGAAAGAGCAATTTAGGTCGAAAATGCGTTTTTAATTAATCTTTCCACTAACTAGCGTTCAATTTCAAAAAACACAAACAAAAAGTCAGCAATAGCTCCTGAACAAAAAAGAATGAAGGAAATAAGTTCACAAACAGAGGAGGAATCGGTACCGAAAGAAAACGGCTTGCCTGTTAATATATAAAGATAGCTTTAAATAAAGTTATGTACTACATATGTGTACTTTTGTCTCTTCTAGTAACTTTATGCATCTTCATAAATTTGCATTTAATACATTATTTGACTAATAAATTTTTAAAAATAAGATATGATAGTGAAGTTTTACTATCTATATAAATCTGTTATTTTTGTTAAAACAATATTTTTGCCTGATCTTTCATTTTAAGTACTAATTTTCTGAGCAATAGATGATGATTGAGCTAATATTTCTTTTAATTGCTAAAGTTAAAATAATGCATTATACCTTACTTGTATGATAAAATTGAGCATGAACATCTTATGAATGTCATCCCCATTTTCCATAAATTTCAAAATAAATAATTAACGCCCTCTCTCAATGTATGAAGCGTCCAGGAATTTCTCTAAAATAACATGGCATAACGCATTCTGTTGAATGTGCCTGTTTAACTATCCATGGTTTGAAATCAATTTTTAAATTTTTTGAAGATAATTATACATGCTTTTCCTGAATATTTTTATTAATGATATACTTACATATCCATTGATACATTCTTCTGCTGTTGTATTATTTCAGTATGTAGAAAAACTAGAGAAAATTCTTCGCTTTGTTATAAAAGAGAAGTCATTAACTTTAGAAGATTTAGATGATATATGGGCTGCTCAATCTGGGAAACACGAAGCAATTGTCAAAAACGTACATGATTTACTTGCAAAATTAGCTTGGGATTTCACTCCGGAACAACTAGATCATTTATTTGAATGTTTTCAGGTAAGCTTTATTCTTCATCTAATATTTTATATTTTTTAGTTGTTGCCATTTTGTTTTTGAATTCTTATACATTTATTTGATAAAAAATAGTCTAGTTGGACAAATGCAAGTAAAAAGCAAAGAGAGAAATTATTAGAGCTAATACGTAGGCTTGCTGAGGATGATAAAGATGGTGTGATGGCTCATAAGGTAAGACAATTTTTTATCTGCTTTTCCTGTTTCAAGAAATACTTTCCCCCTCTAAAATAAACTGATACATTCCTTCAAAAGACATTGATAGGTATTAAAAGTGAATTGTGTTCAAATTATTATATAAGGGTTGCCCAAATGAAAAGTGGTCAATTTGAATAAAAATAATACTTTTAATGTAAATCAGAAGAAATCACCACGGGTGTTGAAACACAGGTCCCAGCTTTGCGGCAGCAGGTCGATGCCTTTGCTGTAGAAAGGCATCGACCTGATTCGGGGCTGATTCTTGAGGAAGTCCTGCACGACTTCTTTCATTTCACCTTGCGAATGGACGCTGTATTGCTCTCTTAAGTGGCCTTGGAATGGGTGAATTAAAATGGCCCCTTTCTGTACTCAGATTGAGTTCGTCACTAATTTCACGGGTAGATCCTTCAATTTGCTCGGTTCCCTTCTCGAAAACTTTTACATCACTTGTTTACAGTGGTACCACTTAAACAGTAGTCGCCATACACTGCTACCATTCGCTGATAGATGTCCACATTACACTCATCTTTCCCATCCAGAAACCGTACTACCACGCATTGTTCCGATCTGGACGCATCCATGGAAAGCACAACTTTCCTTTTGTGCAATTTTCTGTACTGCATATTGGCATAATTATAGTTAAATTTAAATATCCAGTATTCTGTTTAAGAAATTGAAATCAAGCCAACATTAAATGGCCGTGAAATGTCAAGTTGGAGACGTGCAAAAAGCATATTTCAGAAAAATTCATTTATTTAAGTATGACTAGAAAATATAGTAAACAACCCCATAAAAAGACCCCCAAAATATCACAACAAATAAGTTCCATGTAATAAAGGATAAAATATCACCAGTCTGTAGATGAAGTCACAGGTCAGTCCTAAGTTGACAATCCCAGGAACGCACAAAGTCGACCGGATTAATCTTCGGGAACACAACACTTATCTTGACAGGAAAACCACATGGGAAAATTCGGTGAACTTATCCAGAAGAACTCATGGAACTAATTTCCCAGGCAATATCAATTTGCCGGACACAAAATAAGCACTTCTTCACCTGGACTCATTTCATTACCAGGACTTGAAATTCCAAAACTTGAAAACTACGTGATTAATGCATCACGAGTTACATGCCACAGACTCCCGCTAGCATAGCGAGGGGAAAACCCCACACGTGAGCCGAACTAGGCCTCACGACAAAAGCAAAACAACCAGGGATCGAAGAGAAGAGAGCGAGAGTGTCGCCACTAACCTCAATATATATATTCCATCAGCCAATGAGATTGCGTGCCTCGCTGACGTCATGATATTAACTTCAACTACAACTCATTTGTTTATTCCACTGCCGCAAATTTTCGTACACCCTCCATGGTACATGTGGTCTTAAACAAGTGGAATTAAATTCAAATCATCATGTGACAACTCAACTTTTTCGAATTGACACATCGAAACACGCAATCTGCAATGGATTAAGAAAACAGTCACCATTAATTATGGCGTGGAGAAAACACCGATTGAAGTGTCAGCACCAACTAGTTGAATTACACTTTTACCAGACTGGGTTCAAGTAGGTAACAATATTTAACTTTAAAATATTTTCTTTAAATTATTGCCTGTGGACCGAGAATAAATAAAATAAAATAATATTTTATGCCAACACTGCAAACAGGTTTCACCGCTGAACGGCATCTATGCATACCTCATACTACCTTTTATATATTTGTGCAGTGGCGCTGTAATCAAATCATTCATTCTGATGTTATTGCACTAGTCCACTTTTCATTTGGGCAACCCTTATATTTAGTTGTGTTGATGAATTTTAATTCTGTGCTTTTTTTCTCAGGTATTAAACTTACTGTGGAGTTTAGCGCATAGCAATGATGTTCCTACAGACATTATGGACCAGGCATTAACTGCTCATGTTAAAATTTTGGATTATAGTTGCTCTCAAGTTAGTAAGACTTTATTTTTGAATTTGTAGCTCTTAAATTTATGTAGGGTTGGTTGAAGCATATGGGGCTGTCTTTTAGAACAGTTCATTTTTGAAGCCTCATGCAAAAGTTTTGAAGTAATTTTTTTTTTCAATTTATTGACTTATTTTATCTAGGACTATTACAGAACAAAAGTTTATCATTATTTCCTAAAATAATGCTTCAGATATTCTTAAGGCTCCTTTTTTTTAAAAAATGAAATGGGTGTCTCACTTACCTTATATGTAGGCCACCCACCTTTTATTTGAGTTTAAAGCAATCATGTCTAATAACAGGGTTAATGGGTCTTATTTGCTGAAGTATTTAAATTTTTAGTATGAAACCCATCCATTTGTGAGATATCTGTCAATTAAAACTGTGTGACAAAAATTTTTAAAAAAATTATATATCTGTGAAATAATTGAAATCCCATCAGTACTATATGTTTTTTTTTTAAACATATAATGCAGTGTTGAATAAACTCAATAAATAGCATTAATTATGATAAACTTTGGTAAATTAGCAAACATTATAAGCTGAAAAGGAAATTGCAAACACTAAATGATAGCATCTGTTTAATGTTGACTGAAAGAGAATTATTATCATTTCATTCTTGGAAATAATTCCAACAGCATCTGCATCAGGCCACTGTGCTGGATAGGCGCCCTTCCTTGCTCCTGGCAGCATCCTTAGTGGGAAGGGGGGAATTCACCCTATTTCTGTGGGGTTTTTTTTTTTTTTTTTTTTTTTTTGAATCTTAATATAAAAACTTGAAGGAAGATAAGTAGGAGCGACAGTGTCAAGATTTGCCCTTTCAGACTTTAGATAAACAGGGTGCTTAGTTGAAATTATGTTTCATCTACTTCATTTTGTGATCAAAAAAAATTAATCAATAATGCAGAGGTTACTTGTTTACAATAATGAAGCAATGTTTTGACTACTACGGTGTGGAAAATTTTCCCTTTCAGTGATGCTAAAAAGAAAGGCTTTTTTATTGCTCTTTTTTTAAATATTTTTTATTTGTTTATTTTTAATTATTATTATTATTTTATTAGAAAAGTTCTCTGCTACGCCAAAGACGTATACACACACAAAGTAAATAAATAAATGAAATGAAATATCAACAGAATAAAATGAAATAAATAAACTAAATTAAAAATAAATCAAGAAATATATTTAAATAAATAAATTAAAAAAATCCCCCAAAAATGTTGATGGCGTAACTTGTGCCATAATCCCCCCCTGTGGGCACCCTTGCACCCTATCAATCAACAATATACTAGAGCGCAGAAATTAAATGTCTTTGTTTTATGTCCTCAGTTTTGTTTTGTTTTTTAAACTAAAACATTGATCAGTGTTTTGTTTAAAGCAATTAACAATAATGCAGAGGAGGGTTTGGGTGGCACTCTTAGCCCTTGGTGATAAGCTGCCATTGTTGAGGGGGGGGGGGGGAGAAGAATACAATTTTAAAAAAAAGTTTGTATTGATTTCAAATCAGGAAGTCTTAAATAAGGAAGTCATGATGATTTTTGTCTTGATATTAATCTTTAGTATGTCCTAGGTATAAGTTTTACTTAAACTTGGATATTTTTTCCAGGACAGAGATTCTCAAAAAACGCACTGGTTAGACAGATGTGTGGAGGAACTGAAAAATGACAAGTGGGTTCTGCCTGCTTTAAAACAGATCAAGGAAATTTGTAATCTGTATTCGGAAGCACCTCCAAATTTTAATCATGCTCAGCGTTCTCCACATATGTTTTATAGACATGAAGTCATCAATCGTCTTCAGCAGCATCATTCCCTAGTCATTCTCGTTGCAGACAATCTTTCTGCTTATATGAATAGAGCTCATGTAATGGCCAAAGGTAAGCTATCAGTGGACTTATTTTATATGGCACTTGCTATTGTAGTTGCATTGTTATAGAAATGTGGTAACTTTGTAGATTGTCTTGTGATTATTTTTTCCCAGCTCGTAAACATTGGTTGAAATATGCTTTATCTATTTAAAGTGTAACAAAAAAGCATTTATGTAAAAATAATTGAAACTAACACTCCTTTGGGCTATGCTTGTATTGTTTAGGCAGATATTTGTTGATATTTGTTGAATTCCTTAGCTAGCCTAGGTAGACCACCTGAATGTATGTCACTGATAAGTATATATATATATATATATAATATTAATCTGACTTTCTATTTTTAACTCTGATTTATGAACTCTGTTTTTCAAGTTTTATGAGCCTGAAAAATCTTTTTTTGAATGAATATAATTTTTGATACTCCTTTAGAAACTTAAAACCGAAGAATCTTTTTTTATAAAAGCAATAGTTCTTATTTCGGCAAAAAAAGTGACGCAACTCAAAATTTGGGAATAATGTACTAATTTAATAAATAGAATTTTATAAAATAAAGTTTAATTAAACCAATAGCGGTTTAAAAACTAAGTTTTATGCTCTTTCATGCTATAAAATTTGTACAAAGTTAACTTTCACAACTGGTGTGGTGACTTAAAACAATACAATCAATAATGACACATCATTAAAATTTTATAATTTAGCAGAAATGTTTTCATAGCTTTAAGTATGCATTCCTGATTTGGGCAACAAAAACTAATCAGTAAACATAATGTTATACTTGTTTTACGTTTATTGTAATATTTGAGACCAAAGCACTTCAAACTACTATTGCATAAAACCTTGACTTTTCTCCATTGCTGTTTTTTTTTTTTAAAGAGTTGTCACTTTCCTTGCTGTGGTGCAATATATTGTGAAACTTGCATATGTTTACTCAAAAACATAATTTTCAATATTTCTTTTTAGAATATCCGGATTTAGATCCAAATTCTGTTTCACCTGATAGCAGGTTTAGTCATGTAAATCAAGTCCAAGAGCGCCTGAATTTTCTCAGGTAATGTTCACCAGAAGCATTAAGTATCAAAACCAGTTCATCTCAAGTTTTCCAAATGATAGTTTTTTCATGTGGATAAAATTTAGTGTATGATTTCATTATTTTTTTAATTAGCAGTATTGACTAATTTACAAATAAAAAAAAATTACATCAAACTGGTTTTGAAGTAAAGCCTTATTTTATTTTTATTTTTCCATTCAAATTCGAGTTAAAATATGTAGTTTCTCACAAATATGCCATGTACTAACTAGCTTATGCAATCAAAAATGTAAGCTGATTAAGTAATTTCTTATGTTATTACACGCATATTTTTACAGTGGTGACATGGTAAAAGCATCGATTGAGCTGCTTTTGAAGTAAAATGGATTTTTAGCAACGGTTTTCAGCTTATGGAGATTGACGCCGTTCCAAATCCCTTTATAGCTTGATAGTGTAGACAAAAAAGTACCAAATTTTGGAAAAAATTTTTTTTTTTGAATGTTTATGTATTGATCTGGTTTTGATACACTAAATGCCTCAATTCTGAAATGCATTTTTATGCATTCGTATTTTTATAATTTCTGTTTTATGAATGAAATAAAGATTTTTTTTTTCCATTTTAGGTTTTTATTAAAAGATGGTCAATTGTGGTTATGTGCTCCACAAGCTAAACAGGTATTGTTTCAAGTATTAAATTTATTTTAAAAAATCTTTGCAATCTTTCATGTTTAATATTGATCAATATATTTTTCCAAACATATGTTAGAACATATCTACTGGTTAATAGATGTTCTATAGCATACTGATAATGACTTTTCAAGCAAGATTTTCTTCCAGGTGTAATTAAACTTTCAAATGCTATAAATCTATATAAATAAAACAAAACATGTGTGCATATGTATATATGTTCCCTACACAAATTCAGTTGACGTTAAGCCTTGAACAAATTTGGCAGGGAGGTACTTGGGCATCCATGAAGGTACATATGGGGTTTTCAAATGCCAAAACTGTTCCAAACTGTTCAAATTTTATTTTCAGGACCCAAAAATAACATTGAATGGCTCTTTTTACCCGAAATAATTATCCAATCAGTTTAATTTTAGTCTCATTCAAATGCCCACAAAAGTACCTTTGTAGTGAATTTATTTCCCTTGGTTTGCAAAACCAACAAGGCTGTAAAATCGCTTAGAAGAAAAGTTATAAGCATTTTTAAGTAAAGAAGCATCAATATTAAATTTTAAATTTGTCGTCTGCCCCCTCCTCAGTTTTAATTAGCGTGAATAAAGTCATTGAGATGTAAGATCTGTTGCCATTTTTTTCTTCATTGTGAACAGGTAAAGTATTTGCTTTTGTTTTGGAGCTTTTCCTGTAATAAGAGGATTTAAAAATTTTCCTTTTTGGCTACTTTTCTGCAATCTGATAAAAGATGTTAGGTTTTTTTTTCCTTTCAAGCCTGATTATTGAACACGCATCACTTGACATTACTTTTATTTTCAAGGTAGACCGTGCAAAGCCGGGTGACACAGTTAGTATTGTATAAACATTACTTATCATTAATGAGACTTTTTAGTATGCTTGGATTTACTAAATCTTTTTTATTTGGGGTTAAATTTGATAGTGCAACACATTGCAACAATTTGAGAAGTGTTTTTTAAACAATATATGCATGCCTGCTTTTTATTTTTGATGACTTTTTAATGGAACAACCAGGCTTGTCAAATATGTTTGTTTTAAACGTCTTTGAATGAAACTGATTTTAACACTGTTTTAACTTTTTTATGAATCTAGATTTGGAGTTGCCTTGCTGAAAATGCTGTCTATGTATCAGATCGTGAAGCATGCTTTAAATGGTTTTCAAAGGTAAGACTTTTCAGCAGAGTGTTTGTTATTAAACTAGCAAAATTGTAAATTTAGTTATTGTTTTATTGTCAGATTTAGGTACAACTATAATTATTGAATATTTCTGGATATTCTTTGAAGGTTCTATGCAATTTTCACCACTTCTGTTGAGGGGCATGCATAGGGGGGGGGGTAGGAACACATGTTGGCTCAGGCCCGAGCCTGAAGGGGGCCCAATATTTTTAAAATGAGAGGTGAAATACAGAAGTAAACAATATGAAATGGGGCCGTAAAAGGTCATTTGTGACAGTCACCAAAATTTGTCTGCAAGCCCCTGCTTCTGTCTAGAAAGTCAAATATAGTCGAACCTCGTGAAACCGCCAACTTTAGTGACAGGTTAACAATTGGCAAAATTGAATGGATGGTGGTTTAACAAGTTTTCAGCAATCTGCCTTAAATGCATGTTTTTATGAAAATTCATTTGAAAGCATGTATTTTTCTTTTCAAATAGAATAATAATTGCAAATGGATTATGTAAGGGTTTTTCTATTCCTATCCATTTTTGATTTTCTTCTGACTCTATGAAAATCACCTTGCTGACTTTAGAAATACTCTATAACAAAAAAATCGACGCACCAAGTAGTGATCCGATTGATACGAAAATTGGTGGATAGGAAGACAATGCCACCATACCTACCAACTCTACTGGTTTTTCTGGGAGATTCCTCGATTGTAATCATTTCTCTTGATTATGTTTAAGATGTAAGGAACATTTGGTTGTACTAAAAGACATATTTAAAATTCCTTTCTTTCCTAACTAACAATGAAAAATCCATGGTTAACCAACTTGATTTTTTAATGATCTACTGGATTTGTTTAAAGTAGATGTTGGCAGTTATGCAATGCACAGAATAGTAAATGATTAAATTCTCAGAACAATTGAATAATTTATGTCAGACTTACAGTAACAAGTTCAATAAGGTATTGACCAGCCTCTAGCCCGGATACAAGCTAAAGCATCACAGATGAAGCTCCTGGAGGGTGTCCTGCAGTATTTCTGGCGAAATTCGCTTCAATTGTCGGACGAGGTTATCAACATTCCTTGCAATAGCCATCCCATCATATCCCAGACATGCTCGATGGGAGAGAAATCTGGCGATCTGGCAGGCCACGGAAGAGTTTAACAAGCTTGCAGACAGTTCATAGCAACACGTGCCATATGTTATCTGTCATTGTCCTGCTGAAAACCAGCTGAGGGTACTGCAAAAGGAACGTCAGCAAAACAGGTCTTAGGATGTTGTCAATGTACCACTTTGCAGTAAGTGTACCTCTAATTACGACCAAAGGAGTCCAGTTATCAAAGGAAATGGCACCACAGACCATAATGCCTTGTTGAGAACCAGTGTAGCGTGCAAAAGTGAAACCAGGATCCCCCCTCTGCCCTGGGTGTCTCCAAACAAGTCTTCGATGATCGTCATGACACAGTTGGAAGTGGGATTCGTCGCTAAAGATTATACGTCCCCAGTCGGCACCATTTCAACCTATCAAGCCATACACCACTGTAATTTGGCTCTGCAGTGTGTAGGCGTCAGTGTCAGGTGGTGTAACGGTCAGCGTGAGCATAGATTTCGTTGTCCCAGCCGTCTGTAAATGGTCATGATGGACAGTAGTGTTTGGGTTGAACATCTGATGGTTCAATGAGATGAAGAAAGCACTGTGACAGCTGATCGGACAATTACTCTGTCATCACGATCTGTTGTGACCCTAGATCGACTGCTACCATCCTGACGCTAACTCTGCCATTTTCCACCCATCCTTTGCCAGCATCTTCGAATTGCTGCATCGTTTTGACTCAAATGACGAGCGATTCTCCGATTTGACCAATCGTCCTCTTTCAATCCAATAATACGATTTCTTTTAAACTCTGACAGTTGCTCGTAATGAGCACAAACCATGCGGAGAGGCATTTTTAAGTTGTAGAAAGGTAATCTGAATTGCAATCAAACCAAAAGTTTTACCAACTTTTGAAGAACTGCTCTTTATATACATCTGCTGGATGCGCTGGAGATGAAGCTATTCATTCATTGGACACCAAATTTTAATCATTTGCATATCTGGTCAAAACACTCATGCGTACAAAATTTCAAAGCAATCAGATGATTGCTTCTTGGTGCATCGATTTTTTTGTTATAGAGTGTACTTTCAATAGGAATATTACGAATGTTATCCCAAATTGTTTTACAATGCAAAACAAAATTAAAGAATATTTCTCTTCAAGTCTATAAATAAATGGAAAGAAATATAATTTGCATGTCCAGTTATTTGTGCAAATGAGATGTGTTGCACATTGTTGCGAACAGGTACCACCCTGAATTTTTGCAACACACTATCATGAAATCTTCCTTGCTGTAAATATGCCTTGCTCTAAAATTTTATTCTTGCTATAGTATCATAGAATTGTTTGTATTGTGTTACTGATACTCAATAGTGTTATGAGGTTTATAGGGAAAACATTAAGTGCTTCGTGAGAGCAGTCTGTTCAAGCCTTTAATTGCTGTTCAATTCTTTAATTGCTAAATCAGAGTCTGGTTGGGTAAATATGATTTTATTGGCACTATAGCGGGAGTTAGTTGTAAAAAAAATCCGGAAGTGTTTCTGAGTATATCGGGCAGCTGTGGTTTATGAAATTTTCAAAAACATTTCTGAGTATTTCGGAATCCTTTTTCTGTAATTTCCAGAAATGTTTCTGAGTATTAGTGAATCTTCTTTCTGTAATTTCCAGCAATGTTTTTGTGTATTTCAGAATTCTCTTTCTGTGATTTTCAGAAACTTTTCTGAGTATATTGTGCAGCTGCAGTTCATGAAATTTTCAAATGGAATCCTTTTTCTGTCATTTTTCTCAAAAATATAAATTTTAATTAGAATTTTTCGTTCCATATCAGTTTCAATTCTTTCATATCTAACAGCAATGAAGCTGTTAAACAAGCAATTTAAAAATCATTCGTGGATTTTTTTTTTTTTTTTGTGAATTTCTGATGACAAATATGATTAACAGCATAACATATGCACAGAGGTAAATTATTGAAAATTTATGAAATAATATAGTAGTTCTATTCCGAATCATAAAATAAGTAAAAGCTTTCAATTTCTTTGGCGTCGGGAGAGGGGGGGGGATACTTTCTCAAAATGGAATTGTTAAACAATCTTAAACCTTAGTTTCTCTCAATATTTTAAGGATAAAATTATCAACATATCATATTTTTAGTGCAGAACTTTAAAAAGAAAAAAAAGTGTATCAAACTTAATAGCTTGTTTTCGGATAAAATTCGACAGAACTTACCAATCATTCACTTTCCAGAATTCGCTTTTTGTTAATTTTTTTGACGAACAAAGTGTGCCGAAAAGTACCAACTGAAAAATTGATGAACTGAAATATAACTCCAAATCTCCCTGCTGGAACCATTCATGTTGATCCTTCTTGTCTTGCCCTTTTCCAGCTCATCAACTATAATACTTAACCAAAATACATTTCGTGTTTATTTATTCTTTACAGTCTGAGCAAAATTATTAATCCTACTTATTAGAACACTGAATTCTATTACATGATTATTCCATTTCATATATCAGGGAACTCCCCCCCCCTCCACCACCACAAGGGTGATGGTATACCCATAAAATTCTATGAAGCACCCCTTCCCCCTAAAAAAAGCAAACCCCTGAAAATGTCAATGGCACAGTCTGCGTTGTGATGTGAACCCCCTCTTCATCTCCCCATATGTACATTGCATATTAATAACAGTATTTTCTAATGATATAAATATTTTTTAATGAATGAATAAATAGTGATAAATAATACAAGCACAATGTTTATGAAGCATATTACAATACTGGAAAAATATTTGCTTTACGATATTTTCAATAAGTTAAACAATTAAATTATTTTAGAATCGATGTATATGTTATATCCAAAACGTTTTCGAGTATTTCGGAATAACTTTTCTGCGACTGCTTCAAAAATATAAATCTTAACTTTTCTGTTGCGTAATTTATCAGTTTCAATTAGGAACAACAAATAGTATATAGGTACACTGTGCACATAGATACTTAGGATAACTTTAAAGTGGTTCGATAAATCCAGAAATAGTTACAATTGGAATACCATCAAATACATATCAACAAAAAATATAAATTTTTCAATAACATGTTTAAAAATATTATTTAATACATGCAAGTGAACACCACATCAACAGAATAAAATCTAAGTATCTCTATTACAACTGGATAGATGTAATCCAAAAGACTTAGTTTTATAAAGTGTTAACATGGATGTTGAAACTATTCTTGCTTGAATACACAATATGTCTAATCATGACCGCAATTCAAATTGTGATAAAACTAAGCATTATTAACTAATGTAATTGCGAACAAAGCCAGTCCAAAATGCTAAGGCAAAAATAGCTTTGACTCATATTGCTTCTCTCTAGACATGAAATAACAAGCAATTCAATGCTAAACAGTTGCTGACTGCAGCAACCATGGATAAGAAAAAAATACATTCTCGTCATTTCCTTGTGGCGCCGTTCTGGTGTTCTGGTTGGTGCCGTTCTGGTTGGGAGGTCAAAATAACTTTCGAAGCATTGAATCAACACTTCCCCTTCTTAGGTTTTTGAAAATAACAAAAAACTTTCTGAATAGATAAGAAGTTTGCTATAGGATGAAGGATTTTTACTATTTCAGAAACCTTTCTGTTTTATCAAAAAACGTTTCTGCTGTAAACTCTGTTTACAGTGTAGCATGCTGCATTCAAAATTAAATATGCATTATAAGTTTCTCACACGTAAAACCTGTTAATCATTAATTGTGATTAAATTTGTTTCTCTCTCTAGCTGATGGGTGAAGAGCCAGATCTTGATCCAGAAATTAACAGAGAATTTTTTGAAAACATAGTTTTACAATTAGATCCTTGTTTGTTAACTGAAAGTGGAATCAAGTAAGCTCATTACATTTACTGCTTCTTTTTTTACTGTAAAACTCAAGAGCAAACATCTGTAATTTTATTAATTTACTTAAATTTTAATTTCTTTAAACATATTTTGATTTAAGAAGTAGGTTATTCATATATGCTTTTGCTTCTAATGACTTGTATGAGAGTATAAACTTATAATATTGTCTGCTTGGCTTTCAGAAATTTAGTATGTGTATGCATATTTATTTTGTTTCCCTATGCAATGTTTCTTTTCTTATTGAGTATATGCCTTTCAGGACAAAAATTTGAAACTATGAACTTTAAGTACAAAAATGTTTTAAAAAAACTTATTAAACTTTTTTGCAGGTGTTTCGACCGCTTCTTTAAAGCTGTTAATTCAAAAGAAAGTAAACTAATAGCAAAAAGAAGAGCTTTTTTAATGAATGACCTTGAACTCCTAGGTTTAGATTACCTTTGGCGGGTATGTACAGAATTAATGTTACTTTTGTTGTACTGCTTATGCATTAATCAGTATCATTTCAAAAAGGTGTTTTGTAGCTTTGTACGAGAACTGTTTATATTCTTATGCTGTGTTATAAAAAATTCTATAACTTTATAGCGTAGGTGTTTTTTGCTCTGATAATTTTAAGTTGCTTGCCACTTACCACTTGCCAATCTTGTCCGAATCAGAATTCACAATTTCTCGAGTTTTCATGCAAAAACTTTCCCACCTTAGTTTTTCTGGGCAAAAGTGGAATTATAAGCAGATGTATTTAAAATTATGTGTTTTTTTAAACAAACAAAAAATAAGGGCTTCTTTCTTTTTCTTTTCTTTGAAATGAATTTAAATCAATTGATTTTTTTTATGGTTTCAACTCTGTTGGGACACATAATAAATAATCAGCCAGTAAGTATTTCATGCATTTTATCTTTTTTCTGGTCATGAAAAGTAAATGAACTAAAGATTATAAACCTCTGTATTTGATTGAGTTTTCTAAAGGAAAGTTGTAAATTTTTGCTCAAAGTTTGAGCAACAGAAATACTTAAAATTTAATCTGGTTTAGTGGTGGTGGAAAATAAGTCTGCCAACTTGCCCCAGATTTCAATTTGTGATGCATCCTAATACAGAAGGACAACATTTGATTTTTGCTCCAAAAAAGCAAGTTTAGCATCCAAAACCTTTGAAAGAAAATACATGATATTAAATTCATTTCTGTCATTGAAAGCAAAGAATTAGAAATCAAATAAAGAAGATAGGGAAAAGAAGAAAAAAGAACTGTTTGAAAGATTTTTTTTTTAAATATATTTTTCAAGTAATTCATTTATCTTTTTAGGGAACATTTAAATCCCTGACTGAACTGAAATAGACCTCGCATTTTGTTTGTTTTGACGGGAATTTCGTTATCAAGGAATTCAAGCAATGTAACAGCAACTAACATGGGACTGAACATTTTATATACTGTGCCATTGAAGTTTGAGTGGTTGTTTTGAGGCGCATTTTTACCTTTTTAGGGGTTTTTGCAATATTTAGGGGGTTCACCCTTGCTCTTAAGGGGGGGAGCACCCTTGTTGAAACTGATATTTTGTTGCATTAGTATTTGTTGTAATGAGTGTTTACTGTATTATAAATTGATAATGAAACATATAGAATGTGTGACTTGGAGGAAGTTTGTATGTTAAATTTTGAATGTTTTTTATTCTTATAACAAAGTATTTTCTATTTCATAGGTTGTTCTTTGTAGTAGTGAAGATGTTGCCAATAGAGCTATTGAACTTTTAAAGGAAACATACACAAATTTAGGTCCTCGGTTACAAGCTAGTCAAATGGATATACACGAGGACTTTGTACAATCATGTATGGACAGATTAAAAGCTGCATTTGATACCATATCAGTGCTAGAAAGAGACAAAGACAGTGTAAATAGATTAAGGCAAGAAACAACTAGAATGGTTCGTGTGTTGAAAGTGTTGCGCGAGTATGTTGGTCAATGTGATGGTGATTATGGAGAAGAAAGATCTATTTTACCCATGGCGAGGTGAGATTTTCGATGTATTTAATCGCTAAACTTTCAAATTTTTGAAACTTAAAAAATAAAGCTTTACAGTACTAATACGTTTGAATTTTGGAATATTTAGTGAGAGAAAAATTTTGCTTTAAACATTTTAAAATCTTTCATTTATGGTTAAGAAATAGGGTATTGATGTGGCATATGATGGTGTTTAACAAGGTATTCCAATATTATATTACACAAATTTGCCATGTATAGACATGTTACTGTGAAAGACCCAAATTGGAGAATGTCGACTTTTGTCATTGGTTCATCAGAAATATTTGGTCTGTTGCCATTATCTTTGGTATGTGAATGTTGATATTCACCAGCTAATATCCACATTTACCTGATTTTGGACTTTCTCGGTAATGTATACTATACATGTAAAATGAAATGAAATGTGTAACTTGGACTACATTACTTTTACACAAAATTTATAAAATATCATTGTAATATTCTGGATTTAGCATTTTTCTACAGTTCACATCAGTGATGTTCTTTTTAGAATTAATTTTTTTTTTAATGCCCTTCAAGGCTTGTACTGCTCTAGAAAAAACCTTGAATTTCATTTTGCAAATTAAGGGTCCTTAAATAAAGTACATGGGAAAGCAATCTGATCCTTAAAGCACCTGAATTTTAATGCTAATCAGCTGTTAGGTATTGTGTTAGAACAATTTGTTTAGCATTTGTGTAAAATAACTTCCTTTTGGTTTTGCTTGAATGCAAGAGAGCTCTAACAATGGTATCAAGTTGAACTTGACAAAAAATTATCTACAATGAAAAAAAGCTATATAAATAGCCATTTGTCTCTATGTAGATTATCGCTGAGCTGTATATAGCTTTTGTTTTGGGTTTGTCTTTATAAAAGAATTATCTAGCTTTGATGGTATTGATTTAATCATACTCAAAGATTTTTGGTTTCTTTAATTTATATATTATCTTTATATTAATTGCATATGCATATTTTTTTCTAAGTGTGTGTTTTTTAGATGTTTCTTTTTTCTCTAGCATCTTTCATTTTGTTCTTTTTATTTTTGACTTGCTCTTCCAAACATTTTCTCTTTGTGCAACTTCTAATGGAGTTCATTTTCTTTCCTCGTTCTTTTACCCTGTAGGTATCTGATGATACTTAAATTGGGGGCTCACTAAATGCAAATCTTTAACCTTAAATTTCCTGAACAGTAGCACTGGAAAGTTTTCCGGGAGTTTTGAAAATTACTAATTTAATAGATTTTGATGTGCTCTTTTCGAATTTTCAATTTGCCACCTCGTATCTTTGCCGCTCGTGACGCCATATTGAAAAAATGGCGTCTAAAAGCGGTATTTTGAGGATATCTCCGTACTGACTTATTTTACGAGAAAAATATATTTTACAAAATTAAACTAGAGAAAATTTCCTACAATTTATGTCATAACAGCTTTTTTGTAAAATAAATAGTTTCGACGTACAAGCGCCGCAAAGTATTTAACACGCGTTGTCGCAGAATAAGATGTTCCCACACTAGTTTGAGGTTTAGTTATCGTAAGACATCGGGAAAACGCAGAGTTTAATTAATAAGCATATGGTATTAACACAATTCATTCGATTTACAAGTAATTTTACTAACTGCATAAAAACTAACAATCCACAAACTAAATTTTTTTTTTTTTTTGTGGTATAAATGAGCGATGGAGCAATACAGAAGCCAAATTCCATTTCAGTCATTTCTTCCTATCTGCACTAAACCCGAAAGACTCTTCCAACCAGGCGCCACGTGGATTCCCCCTCTCTCCCTTTCCAAAATTTCGATGGTAGAACTCAATAGAATATTTTAGTCTGTGTCATCAGTATACTACGTAATTGTTATATGCGAAGATGTAGATCTTATTCTTTTGACAGCTCTATCTAAGCGATCAAACATATATATGATCAAACCAGGAAAAGGAAAAATTTCCCAACATATATATACAACTGACAGTATACGACAGTAAGACAGTCGCAGATCATATTTTATTTTTGCATGCCTTTAGTAACTGTGGTACAACATGTGCCCTTTTCAATCAATGAAAAACGAAATTAATTAATGTACTTCGAAAAAATCCAAATTTAAAGGAGTTATTAAAGCATTCAAAAATCCAAATGCTGATCCAGAGATCATTGCTAAAGCTGGAGAACACTTCCTTCTTGACTTATATGGTTACAGTGAAGTGAAAAGTTAAAAAATGCAAGAAAAACATGACTTTAAACGCCTACAGATATGAATGCTTTGTAAAATCCGCATATTAAAGTAAATTTAATATTTCGTCACTACCTCCAACAGAAACAGCAGCAAGACAACATTCTTTTCGATCCTATCACCAGATTCAGCAGTGGTGTGGGAATGAAAAAAACCCAGAGCTGTGTGTGTGTGTAGGGGTGGAATAGAAATAGGAATTGGTTAATTTCTCTGTTATGATGTTTGAATCCCCAGCTCCACAATCCTTACAAAGACTTATTTCTTGCAAATGCAAAAAAGGATGTCAAAAAGCCTGTGGATGCAGAAAAGCCAGGTTAAAATGCTCCGTTATGTGTACTAATTGTACAGGTGGTGATTGTGAGAATTCGCAAAGTTCATCACATGATAGCAGTGAAGAGGAAGAAACGGAGACGGTTTTCGAGCAAACAAATGATGCAATAGAAAACGAAGAAGCTCATGATGAATTTGATGCTCCCATCGCAGATGATACCGCAGAAATTGCATGACGTCTCAACAGGGGCGGATACAGGATTTCATTTTGGGGGGGGGTCATGCTCAAGAACGTAGTCTTACGTACAAAAAATTTCTTCTACGAACGACCCCCCCCCCCATAAAAGCTCTTCAAATATGCTTACAAAAATCATCGAAATCATTAATAAAAATCATTTTAAAAGTTCTCAATTAAAATAATTTTTCAGTTTTAGAATGTCAGCAGAAAATTTTCAGAAATGACAACTCAGTTATAGGAAATTTCCGATCACAAAACCCCTGGTTGATTAAATATTTGTATAGTGCTCGACACATATCCATCTTAGATTATAAATTTGCATGATACTCGACACATCCATCTTGTATGCAGAAAAATAACATCACTTAAAATAAAAGTAAAACATGCGGTGAAAATCTAATCGAAAAAATTAAATATTCTATAAATATAATTCGGACTTGATAAATTACTGACTGACTGATTAATTCCAATTGTGAATATTGGAGGTTGACGAAGACGTCGCAGTCTCAGAGTCTGATACAGGAACTCCAGATATGTTTCCATTTAGGCGGGGGGGGAGGGGGGGGGGTCTTTGGGTTCATTAGTTTTTTCAACAGTCCAAAAAAAGAGACTACACTGCTTTGTCACCCGAGCGCTTCAGTGTTTTTGTAATAGGTCAGGGGTTCCCAAAGTGGGTGCCGCAAGGAGGGGCGAAGAGTGCTGCAAGCTGTCCACATTTTCAATATGTGTGTATAATTGAAATAGATTAGGGTGCCGTAAAAAATTGTAATTCGTCAAAGAGTGCCGTGATTCGGAATAAATTGGGAACCCCTGTTATATGTAGTTTTTTTTCTAACAAACGCGGTTTTTTTTTTCGACTGGGTTTCCGTCTAATACGGTGGCTTAGTTTACGAGACCCTTGGTATAATGAGGTTTTGCGATAACACGACACTCGAATTTTACATTTCCTGCATGATACTAAATCCAAAACACTGATTTAAACTAATTAACTATTTACAGCATATTTAAAAATAAACTCAGCACAGCTAAAAACGAAACTATCTAAAAATTACAACAGAAAAAATTATAATCTACAGAGACTTTATATAAAATAAAGCATTTACACACTCAAAGGTTTTATCAATTGAAACGATGCCTGCAGCTATGGATACAGTTTTAACCATACAACAAATTTAATCAACTATCGTTGATTAAATTTGTTGCAAAAAAAAAAGCGCGATCGGGAGTCAGACACTTCTTTGTTGCTTTTCATTATACTGGCTCCTGAACACAGCGCCGCAGACTGTCTCAAGAAAACCTATTTTACTGTCTACATATTTTAAATACATATATTAGAGAAGACAGGAAATACCCCCCTTCCCCCCTAAAAAAAGAATTTGAAAACTATTTACTGTTTCTTACTATGTGGTTTCGGTCTGGCTTTTCTTTCTTTTTTTTTTTAAGCAGTCATGTTCACTACTTTAATGCAATGAACCTCAAAACAGATTACAAAGTAACGTCGCAGATTTTGATGGGGTGGGGGTGGGGGGTCACGACCCCCAAGATCCCCCCTCCTTGTATGCATTTTTTACGGTTTCGATCAAGTTTTTCATTTTTTCGAGCAAACATTCAAATACTGCTGCGGGTTGCAGGGGGGGACCCCATGACCCCCCCCCCTTGTATCCGCCACTGCGTCTCAATAGATACTGAAGACGATGAACCGGTGTAACTTCTGGTCTATCAAAAACATCTACACGAAAATGTTGTTAAATAACACTTTTCGGCGCTCGTACGCCTAAATTATTTATTTTGCAAAAAGAAAAAATGTTATGATATAAATTGTAGGAAATTATTTCTTGTTTAATTTTGTATGTAAATTAATATATATATATATATATATATATAATGCATAAATTAATGTTGTATATGATTTTTTGTCGCAAAATAAGTCAGAGGAGACCTCAAACTAGTGTGGGAACGACTTATTCTGCGATAACGCGTGTTAAATAATACTTTGCGGCGCTCGTACGTCGAAACTATTTATTTTACAAAAAAATTGTAATGACATAAATTGTAGGAAATTTTCTCTAGTTTATTTTGTAAAATATATTTTTGTCGTAAAATAAGTCAGAACGGAGATATCCTCAAAATGCCGCTTTTAGACGCCATTTTTTCAATATGGCCGCTCGAGCGGCAAAGATACGAGGTGGCAAAGTGGAAATTCGAAAAGAGCACATCGAAATCTATAAAATGTCCAATTTTCAAAACTCCCGGAAAACTTTCCAGGTAATCCCCTTTTTTTCGACCAAATGACTGGACTAAAAATTGACTTAATGATTTTTGAAATTTTGATTGAAAAAATTAAATGCTGTATTAAAATGTTTTAAGAAAACTTCTTTTTCAGTTCTAAAATTTAAAAAAAAACTTTATGTTTTGAGGAATTTAATTATATAGCTGTTTGAATTTGATAAATCTTTTGTTAATCCATATTGGCAATACCTTTTCTATGGCAGAGCACACAGAGGGAAGCAGTTATCGCTGACCATCAGATTTTCAAACCAAGGACGTAACTTTGACGATACTGAAGTATGGACTCATTTGAATGACACACTTGGTGCAGTTCGGCGGCAAATTCTTACAAGGTGAGAATTTCTAAATTTGGAAGAAAAAAATCACAAATTTAAAAAATATAATTGATTTTTCATTGCAAATATACTTTTTTAGAGTTAAAGCTAACAATGTAAATATGAAAGTGGACTTATTTGTAAATGGGGAGCTGTTAGATCCTTCAGATGATAAAAAACTTATTTCACAGCTACCACTCAGGGATAAAATGGTAAGTTAGTATTTTTATTGCAATTCGTACAGAATATTTTTCTCATTGTTGCATCCCTTATTAAAATAATGTAAGCTTTATTGATGTATACTTTATTTGTCAAAAACAAACCTCAAAATTTATTATGACTCGTATAAGTAAAAATCTCTTGAAATTATTGATAGGTAGAGTTCATGTTGGTTGAATTAATTTTTAAAGTTTCTCTAAGCTACTCATGGGAGTTAGGCAGATATGTATTTATGACATATTGGCTTCTTTATTTTTCTTGTCGGATTGTCAAAATTGTTCATTTGAAATAAGCTTTAAATGTGTGTGTGCAACCACAAACTATCAATACCATCTCTATAAATTTTAACTAAAGGGGCATTTCACACAGGGTGGCGACAGATCAGGGAAATCAGGGAGATCAGGTAAAAGTCAGGGAACTTTATTAATCAGGGAAAAGTCAGGGAAATATCAGGGAATTCTGAAAAAATAACAAAAAATCAGGGAAAATTAATTTTATGAAGAAAAAAAATTTTTTTTTTTTTTGCTTTACAAAATTAAGTACTCTAATTCCCTATGCATTTTCGGCCAATTATCTGTTCAAAAAAAAAAAATAAATAATAAAATTAATGAGGTGCGATTATACACGGCCGCATATTTGTGCATCTTTTTTCCTCAACGTCAAAGTATTGAATCTTACTATCAACCACAGGATGAGCTTCCTAAGATTGCTTCTGTTTATTTTACCTAGCTTTTAGGCATTCAATGCTACATAAAATAAACAACCATACAGGCTAAGAGGAAGCCTTCATTAATGCCTTAGCTCATTTGCCGTTATTCCATTGTCTCGAAGTAATTAGTGTATGTAATCACGATTTCAAGAAGAAATCTTTGGTTTTTGAATTAATACTGATAAAAGCTTTAAAGTTATTACTTCTTCGCGTTTTTAATTTAATTGCTAAAATTAAACTTTTAATTGAAAAAAACTTTGTTTTTTGCCGTTATACTGTTTGTTGTCACCGCAGATTATAGAGGTTTTCTTTTCTTCAGACTTAAGTGATTCTTTTATTTTATAACCAAGTTGTATTCTTCTTTTATATATTTTGAAATAATTTAATTGCTTTTTTTCTGTTCTTTTTTTCTTGCATTTCAAAATTGTTTGTTACAAAAGCAAGCTAAGATTTTTTTTTTCGTTACATGCTGAAATCATTTGAAATAGAGTTAACTTGTGTATTTAAGTAAATATCTTTATTTTTTATTGTTAAAATGCTGTATTCATTCATTAAAACCTATGTTCTTGATTAGAGAAAAGCTCCCTATGAATGGATGTCAAATGGTTTCATCTGTTTTGCATAATATGTCAATTAGTTATATAAGAATAACTACATTACTTCTATTCTTTCACTATTTCTTTCAACAATTATTATACTGTTTGAAAATTTAGTTCAAAATAATTTCAATTACTGTTTAGTTCCATCATAAATACACATGTTTTTAAGAGTGATTTTAATAGTTTCTTAAAATTCCTACGCTAAGTGGTTTCTGGAAGTAAAGTTTTTTTTTTAAATTTTCTATAATCTTTCCATGTAAAAAAAATTAATATACTGTTTTGTAGGGTTTATTTTTCCAAAAAAATTGACTTGATATGTTTTTTTTAAAACCATTTTATTAAAAATGTAGCATCTTTTTAAAATATATCTTTAGTTCAACAACTTTACACAACTTAAAATGTTTAAAATACTGCATTTTATACAACATACAAGGGATTTCAAGTAGAGCAAAGAAAGAAAACCATTATCATTGGTAACGTAAATCAGGGAAAATTGGTGAACTTAATCAGGGAAAAGTCGGGGAACTTTTTTTCACAGTACCTGTCGCCACCCTGTCACAGTATTTGTGACATAGGGGTGTCCGTAACAAAACATGTTAAAAGGTTAAAATCTCTACATAGTATAAAATGAAGTCTCCAAAAAGCGTCTGTGTGTTTGAACTCACAAAACTCGAGAACTACCCGGCCGATTGCGCTGAAATTTTCACAGTTTGTTCCTTTAAGTCCTGATAAATTTTGCAGACCAGTTCGAAAACAATTCGACGAATCGTTCTTTTTTATTCCAATTTAGGACCAATTTTCAAGTAAAATCTCAAATATGGGGGTGAAAAATTACTTGCACATATTAATATAATATATCGTTGGAAAGAGCAGAATTTTCTGCGTTCTACGCAATTTGTTTCAATGATCTAACTTAATTACGGTGGTAGTTATTTACGTTTTTAACTCGAATTTGTTTAGGCTTAACTGAACTTTAGGTAGTACTTTCTTCATTAAATTTATCGATAAAAAGTGAAGAAATTATCCCACAGTTTTCTTTTCGACACCATTAAAAAAATCGACATTTTTTACACCAGATCTAACTCGACCTATGGTCGAAAGTTTAACATTTTATTTCCATTCGAAAAAAGTTACAAGCGAATTAAATGAAGTTAAAAAATCTGTTCTCTATTCAAGTTTTTAACCATTTTATTTTGCGTTTCCACGGTAACGCTTTTTGAATCCATTATTTATTTCCATCTTTCTCATTTTCAATTCTTAAACTTATTTTATTTTGTGTTTCCATGGCTACGCTTTTTAAATTCATCCTTCTCATTTAAATTTCTTAAAAGTATTTTAATATCTGTTATCATTGTTTGAAGGGGAAATTTTACAAGATGGTTTTTTTTTTCTTTTATTTATGCCTGATTGTTGAATATACGTCACTTGACACAATTTTTATTTTCAAAGTAGACCAGGCAAAGCCGGGCAACGCAGCTAGTTTTTATATATATTGAAAAACATATTCCAAATTACATGCATGTCATATTTTTATCTTTATTTACTTCATATTATCCATGTAATCGCAATCAAAACATCAAAAATACAACTTTTATCTTTACGGACTCTACATTGAATTTTTCTTCAATAGCAACTTGAACTGAATTTCAAGCCAAAACTGGTACTTAGGACAAATAAAGTAAAGGATTACCTCTAATATATGTAATAATTTTAATCAAAAAGTGCATTCGTTAAAAAATTATAAGTTGCGAAAATGGTGATTGTTGAGTCCGTAACAACAATTAGAAGAAAAGTTTTGTTAAAATTTTCATTTATGCATTTTATGTCACTAAATTGAATATTTTCTAATTTCACCTATGGTGATATGATATTCTAAAAAAAAATTCATGAAAATTTAAATTTGGTATTTTTTATTAATTTTCTAAATTTGGTTACGGACTCTACAAAATGTTACGGACTCTACATTTGGCAACTGTTGCAACATAGCTCTTTCTTTACCAAAATGCTTGAACAGCCTGCACAGTAAAAAAAGAATAAAAGTAACCCTTTAAAGGGAATTACAACTTATACTTAAAAAAACATTGACTTTCAGAAGAATTTTAACTGCACAAGTTTATAGCGGGAGTCAGAGCATATTGATCTGGCTCTCTACTTTTCTTCTTTTTTTTTTATATCATCATAAAATTTAATTAGTAGTTTTATTTTCTGCCATGAGTTGCATTAAAAATTTCTCATCACCCCAGAAAATTTTCAATTCATTAACCTTTTTTCACATTAATATTTTAAGAGAACTTTGAAGTGAACGAACCTGCTACGGTCCCGGGGTCCCCACATTACAAAAACAACTTCTATTACAATTTTAATGTTAAAATATTATCCAACATTTGTACCAAACAAATGTTGTTTTGTGATTGGAACCAAAAATTAAAGTTTACAGAACAATATAATTAAAGTAAGAAAAAACATCAAAAAAGCACAAATTGCCGATTATAGCAGACACGTGTTTCGGCGTTACAGGGAACACCTTTTTCAATGCAAAAAATAATGAGCTTATGGATGAAAAGACATCCTTTTGTCGGATATCTTTTCATCCATAAGGTCATTACTTTTTGCATTGAAAAAGGCGTTCCCTGTATCGCTGAAACACGTGTCTGCTATAATCGGCAATCTGTGCTTTTTTGACGTTTTTTCTTACTTTAGTGTTCAGCACAAAAGTATTTATTTATCTTAATATAATTAAAATTCACTAAAAGCTACTGTTACATTTTTTCAAGAATCAGCACAATTTGTGTTTTTAGCAACTTCGCTATTGCTAATACTAAATATTGCTTTTTTAATTGTTCTAAAATTTTTTGTGGGTTTTCTAAAAGTGAACCAACATACCCCAGGTTCTTGGTCTAAAAAGAGTTGTCCCGATTTTTTTCTTTACATCAAAAAATAAACTGCTAATACTTAAGAACTAAAAGAACTTATTTTAGGAGAGCAATTCAATTTATTGCTTCATTCTTCATGAAAACCATTAAAAAAAATAAAGTTGCTCAGTTATGAAAGTTAATCAATCAAAAATAACACTGCCAAAATAATAGTTTCTGAAATTCGTTCAAAATAACTGTACTATAAGATTTCATTATAGGAATTGTAGAACTTTCGGTGCTACTTTTTGTTGGTCGTAAATTTAAAAAAAAAGGCATTAAAATTATCAAAGCTGGTCTAACGAGTCCCAATTTCCCCTAGTATCTTATGGGATGTTGACTGATCTGATGGTCCCGAATTTTAGTATATTTTCAGTGTGACATTTGAAAATTTCAGTGTTGTAGTGTACAAAAAGAAAAAAAAGAAAATCACACTTTCACGATGAAATAAAGGAATAAAGTAAGGCATGTCAGATGTCATTTAGTACATTAATATTAGGATCATAAAACGAAAATATAAGATCTTTCGTGCCACACATGATCGATCATACATTTAATTAATTAAATGCAATCATTTAAAATGGAAATGAACAAAATTTTGTTGCTGAAAAATATATGCGTTCCTGAAGCAAAAAAGGTTGCCTTTTTTAATTGAATTAACAGAAAATTTAGCTTACCTTTAAAAATGCAATTTCAAAAGTTTTGCCTTAAAAACATCTTTTCCCTAACATGTCCCGCCCCCTTTGAAATTTTTCCAGAAATTTCGATTTACCGAAGATGGTCCAGTATTCATCACTTCAGATTTCCAAAGTTCTACTATAATAGTTAAATTGTTAGTAAATTTTGCTTTAAAACCTATCATTTCTAATAACAAATTCAAGACTGAAGAAATCAACATCACTTGCTCTGTTCCAACAGGAGGCCACTTTCGACCTGGAACACCCTTCCCCCCAAGTTTGGGTGCACCTCCCCTAAATATCCCACAGACACCTCCCCCATTATTTCAAGAACTCCCTCCAAAAATGAGAAATTTCCCTCAAAACACCCCTTAAAAAACCTCAATGGCACAGTCTGCGGCATGCCCCCCTTCCCCCAGATGGGTACCTTTCACATATATGATGAAGAAATAGCCATAACAGTTGATTCTATCATTGTAACTATTGAACAATGATGTAGTATTGTTGTTGTTTAGACTCTATAAACAGTAATTCAAACAATAACTCAAATGTGACAAATATGTCGAGTCCGTAACATGTTCTTAAACGTGCTGTTCTTAAGTAAATTCCGTAAAAAATAGTTTTTAACTTTTTAAAAATTATTTTGATGCTTAAATGTATTATAGATAAACTGAGACATAGTAGAAAACCTCCATTAGGTGACAATAATTATTACTTTCACAGAAAATTTGAAGATAGTTTAAGCAAAAATTTCCATGTCTTTTGGGTGTAGACATGGGTGCAAGACCTTCCGTCTCAGGACGGATTTCCGTCTTGGACAAATTTCCGAGACGGAGGTCAGGACGGAAAGAAATTCGATGCCTTTCTTTCAGTTTTTACTTAAAAAAGAGAAATTGAGTGTTTGGAAAATATGCTTTAATTACTGGACCGTTCCATAACCACGAATTTACATCGATATTCTCTCGATTTTCCGCCATGGGCTTGTTTTGTTTGCAACGTGGTTTTGGAGGAGTGGCTTTTCGACTCGCGCCGTTTGACTTTTTTTAGGTATAGCTCTGTTATTTCCAACTCACTGCATTGCAGACCGATGAGTTACTCGCTATTCTCCCTGTTTTTTCGAAATAATTGGCTCTAATTGAAAATTAAGCCTTTTCTCATGCTATTTTCGATCATTCTTTCGTTTTTTTCATTTGCGGTTTTTTTTGCAAACTTTACACGCATAAATGAAAATTATGTACACTCTTAAAATGTCTTAAAGAGCTGAATCTGAATCACCGATTGAGAGTGATTGCTGACAAGATGAAATGTTTTCGCCACATCAAAGGGCGTCCACATACTAGGTAAAACGGAAACTATCAGGGATTTTGAATATTTCAATGAAAATGGGAATTTTGGATTTAATCGAGAGGAAATCTCAAGCTGGTTGGAAACACCGATGAGCAACCGTTCCTGCATTTTTGACAAAGACTTTAGGAATCGCTAGAATGTAAATATGGGAGGGGGGGGAGAGAAAGAAAAGGAGAAAAATAACGGCAACACGAATTTGCGAAAAAACGCTGCTCTTGCAAAGAGGGTAATCAGTTCGCAAATTAACCCACGATACTGAGGTTTTAAAAAGTTGATATCTTGGACAATCTAAGAGGGGGGGGGGGGGAGGTGTTACTTAAGGGTTACAGTATAAACTATCGAAAAACTGAATTGAAAGCCATTTTTGAAGCTAGGAGTAGTTTGATATTTCTCCTCTGCAAACTCTTAAAACTTATTAGTCTGTCTTTAATGATGTAAAAGGGGGGAGGGGGAGGTTTTAAAAAAAATCAAAAATTTGGAGTCTTAAAAACACTAATTTAGGCAATCTTTGGTGAATTTATGAGAGATGGTTTTGGTGTTTTAACATGAAAATGTTTTGTAGCTGATGTTTTAAAAACTATTTGAGGCTATAATTAAATGGACTTGAGTGAAATGGCATTTGGGACCCTCTCCCGAAAAGTGTTTGCAATTGAAGTCTTGAAACTTTTAAGCTGTCTTTGGGAATATCAAGAGGGAGGGAAGGGGCTCTCTTTAGGCAAAATTCCGACACTGGAGTCTTAAAAGAGCAACTTTAGACTGTCTTGGGGGTTCGGGATTCCCCTTTCCCAAAAAATATTCAAAGCTGAAGTATTCAGAACTCAGTTTTAGGTAATTTTTAAAAGACTTAAGAAGTGGGAATTTGAAGGTTTTCTCTCAATAAGTTTTAATATTTTCGTTTCTGAAATTTTAAGAGCTTTGTTTTGGGCTATCTTTGGATGACTTAAGGGGGAAAGATGTAGGAATGTTCTTTCAAAAAGTTTCCAAAATTAAAGTATTAAAACTTTTAGGCTGTCATAAGTCATGTTTATAGGTAAGAGGGGTACTATTCCTACAAAACAATTTAGAAACTGAAGCCTTAAAAATTGAAATTTAGGGCGTTTGTGGTCAACTCAGAGGAAGGATTTCGGGAGTTCTCTTCAGAAAATGTTTTGATGCTGAAAATTTAAAGGAATATTGGAAAGGATACCTTGTTTAAAAAATATATCTACTTCACTGAAGCGATTTTTTATTGCTAATTTCAACACCTGCTATCTTATAAAAGAATTCTTTTTCAAATGAAGACTGTGTGGGGGAATGGTGCCAATTCATTATCATTAGTCGGCCATACACTTCCCCCACCTTTCCTTCATTTCTGGTTTGTTGGCGCTACCTTATGTAGGACATTCCGATCAGAACTGATTTATGTTGCAAAAGTTAAAACCTTATGTCCTAAGCAATTTTATTGCTGCAATAAAAATGTTTACGATCGGCAAAAACTAATGGTGCGCGGCTGCGAACACTTTTACCCCTAACATTATCCAACATCGTCTAAAATTGCATTTTTGGAAATTCAATTTCGAAATATTGCCGAAGGAGGGTTCCTGAACTCCATCCCTTCCATAGTGCATTCAAAAAGCTTATAAACGTTATGAAAGATGGAGTACAATTTCATTTTTAAAACATTGATTTCTGGGAGAGCCCAGAGCACCCCCCCCCCCCCCCTCCCTTTCTCTAATATTTTTGAAAGCTGCCCAATATTGTTATTTTGGGACTATCAGTTTGAAATAATTGATGTAAGAGTTCCTGAACCCCTCCTTTCCCAAAACTTTACCAAAATGGCCTACCATAGCGTTTTTTGGACTTCAATTTGAAAATTTTCTGGGGAAAGTCCCCCAGACCCCCCCCCCCCCCTCCACTTATTGCTGGATTTTAGATTTTTTCTAATTATGATGTCAAAACGCTTAAATATTACAATTTAAAGGCTTAAAATTTAAATCGAAAAAACAGATTCCAAACCTGGCATTGTAAAATCTACAACATTAATACACATAAATTTTTCCTTAAGCCTGCATGCGGGCAGGGGGGGGGGGGAGCTGAAAATATTTTCCGTCTTGAACACATCACCAAACTTGCACCCATGGGTGTAGAGTCTTTAGAAATTCAACACAAATCTAAACTTTTTTCAACTCTATAACATAAGTACACATAGGACTAATCATTTACAAAAAGTTGAACTTCACTATTTGCATTAAACATGAGTAGGAGGCTGGCCAAATACTGTGAAATGCCCCTAAAGCTATATTAGCATTCTATATTGTAATATTTCGTTACACTTCCATTAGGGTTCATAAACTTCATTTATTTATTCAACAATGTTTTGCTGAATTTATCATGGGTATAATACTTTGATGGGATAGTGAGAAAAAATAGAACCCGTCAATAACATTTTCTTTTCTTATAGATAATATCTGCAAAGCTTTGTCAGATTGGAACAAACATGCCTTCTTCACCTGATTCTAGTTCCGATAGTTCTACAGATTCTCCACAACATCCCTATGATGGACCTAATATTGAAGCAGAAAATTGCCTTCCAGGAGTGGTGAGTTCCTTTGTGATACAAAACAAACCTTGAAATTCGAGCGGTCTGGATTTAAAATTTTTCCATATTTTAAATACCTTATTTAATTTTCTTTTTTCTTTTTTTAATTATTTTTTAGTCGAAATTTATTATGAAACACCAAACTCTTACAAATTATGAAAATAACATTTATGAAGCAAACAAAGTAATAAAGAATTCAATTTTTGTTAACATTATTTAAAATAAAAAATAATATACGTCAGAGATTGTTAATTATTTTATTAATTTCATTTTGTGACAAAAACATTTGATAAATTATAAGTGTAATAATTGTATAATTGTAAAAAAGTATTCAAATTCTAACAACTGGGTAAAAATACATCAATTGAGTAAAAGTAATTAAATAGTGTTTAAAAACTCTGAAAAATGTGTTGTTTTTTTGGAGATTGCCGGAATTTTGAAGGAAGGACTTTCGAAGTTGTACTATTCGAGTATTCCCATTTAATTGCTTACAAATTTCCAATTTATATGTGTGCTTGATAAATGAAAAAATGATACAAAAATAATTAATTTGAGAATTCTTTGCAAAAAGATAAAATACAAAGGAATACTATGTCCAGAAATTTTTCACTGGTTTACAAGTTGTGCATTTAATTTATTCTGTGAAAGAAAAATATGATTTCATTTTATGCATTTATGATAACTAAGTGCAAAATAAAATTTAATCAAGCTGTCTTGTGCCTGACATGACTTCATTTTACGCCAATTTAATAATAGTACCTTAGAGTAACCAAGGAAACACTTAAATATTTTCACCCCTAATGTATAGTGAACTGAAGTAAAAATGGTTTACAGAGATTAATTTTTCCCAATATCGGCAATTTTAACGTGATGCAATGGTTAATTTTCTAAATATCACCAAATTGAAACCAGGTTTGAATTTTTTTTGCCAAATTTGTCAGCAACTAGGCGATATATCGCCAAGTAATTGACCAAAAGCTTGGCGACAAATTGCCAAATGTTTGCCAAATGATAACATCACTTGAGTTTGCATTGAAATTAACAATGATTTTCCCCAAAAAGGTGTAAAAGAACCTCTTTTGGAACATCCAAATACAACCAAAAGGGGAAGTGCACAACCTAACCCCACTAGGAGTCTACATACCAAGTTTCAACAACAACATACCATTTTTGAGTTATACAAGATATGTATGTACATACATACGCACATTCAGGTGTCACTAGAAAACTCATGGCAATACACTTTGGGATGGTCAAAATGGATTAATTTTAAGCTAATGATGAATTTTTGTCTTGAGTTGTTTTTATATATTTTGTTTTTTAAGATTTCATTTTGTATAAGTCTTTCTAAACTTTTTTTTTTTTTTTTTTGCAGTTAATGTCGCAACAACAGCAGTATGCGCAATTTCTGTTTCAACTTGCTGATTTGGGAAGTTCTCTTAATGTGCCTGCACTTCGGGATGAAGCACATGCTGTTCTAAAACTAATGCCCCCTGGTATGTTCATATTCATTATTTAAAAAAGATTTTTAATTTTTTTTCCTATTGAATCAGCTAACATTCTTCATTTCTCTCTAGATGTTCATACATATGAAAAATTGAAATCCATGTGCTTGGAAAATTCAAAATTAGGAGAACGTTCTTCATCACCTTCTTTAGAAAGCATCTTTTTTGCATCATCACCTTCACAAGTTCTTTACACTCTAGAAGTTAGTAAAATATCCATTTTTTTTGGTCTGTTTTGAGAAATGTTGTTTTATGAGAAATATAAATTTATTTTTATTTATTTATTTTTTTTTATATATTTCTTTTGTTTAAAAACAATAAAAATAACTAAATATTTTTTACTAGGTAATTAGCTATCAAAATGTTTCAAATAAATAGAAATGTGATGCTAATAGTTGTATCTTTACCTCATGTTTTTAACTTGTTTTCCGCTTGTAAACATGCGATAGATTTTACAAAAAGATAAATTCTCTTTATACTTTGTCTTTTATATATGTTGACCTCCTGCTATGGCCTTGGTCTACATATTAATTTATGCTGATTTTATATTTGTATGTATAGTACTAGACTAACGTATTACAATCTCTCTAAATCCACAGACCTGTAAAAAGTTCAAGAAATTTCATGGTGTGGTTTCTTTGCAGAAAAATTTTACTGGGTATCATAGAAACTCATTTAATTACTCATTTCACTAATTATTTTTGTCACTTTGTTGTACGATTTTTTATTATCATTAATCAGTTTGAAACAAATCTGTTTTACTTGATTTACATTTTTATTACTCTAAACTAGTCTTTTAGGATATTTATTGCAGAAGGGAAATAAGTCCAAATTTTATTTAAAAAATTAATTAATTTCAATGACCAAATGAAACGTAATTAATGGTGAGGAAATGGTCCTACTTGTGGCTAGATTAGTCATAAAACGTTTTTTAGAATTTTGTTCATTTATGAATGAAATAATCAAATTTATTGATTTCTGAAAAGTTGCATCAGTGGAACTTATGCCCTTTCTGAAATAATTAATTCAGTTGTGACGGAATGCTTGCAGAAAACTTGTAAAAGAAAATAATTTTGCATATTCCAGTAAGCAAAAACTCTTCTCTTGCATTGCCACTATCTTGTATGGTGCCACTAAAAACCCTCCCTAGCAAGCACATAAACCAGGTGACAAGCTTTTGAAAGAGGAGTACTATCACGTCATGAACCACCCATCTTTAAGTTGTGTACCTCAAAATACTCAGTGCTTTGGAAGATTATGAATCATTGAGGCTAACCTTGTATGTATACACTATGTCATTGAACTGAAACTCTTTACATTTCAGGTTACTTATACATTGCTAATGCCTGCTCACAATCCTATGTCTGAAGAAGCTCAAAGTTTTCAGTATAACTTCGTGCGTAGTGGAGGAGTGCCAGTGACTTTAGGAATGCTTACTAAAAATAATTTTTTAAATGGTGGTGACGTACCTACTAAGAGGTTAGTTAATGATTTGCCTCATGAAATTTCAATTATTTTATTTGCAGTTGTGCAGTGCGTTCATTTTTATGAAGCTTTTTGAAGTGTCTATACATTATCGTGAAAACTAAGACCAATTCCCCTTCTCCAATAAGAAGTAAATGTTTAACTTTTTTGCCGAAATTAAGACTAGTATTTTTTCTACAGATATTTTTTTTTAATTGTACTACACGTATCATTGAATTCTCTATTATCTTAAAATTTTAAGCAACCAAAAATTTTTTATTACTTTCTATGGAATGAAACTCGATATTCTTCACCTTTCAATTTGCTGAGAATGTCATTTTTTAACCTTTCTCTTTAAAGCAAAAAAATGGAAATAAAAAAATAGGAAGAAAGTGGCTGAAACCTCAAGAAATATCTTTAAACCGAAAAATAAAGCACAAAAAGGAAATTATTATTCTTGAAATTTTTTTAAAAATAGAACATAAAATGGCAAAATGTGGGCCTTTTGATGTATTCTTTCTTAATAACGGTTGAGGGATTTCTTCAATTTAAACAAAATGTTTTTTGCTACTTCCTACATTCCTTAAATGTAATTGCTTGGTAATTCATAATTTGCAAAAAAGGCAGTCTCTTGACAAAACTATGGAATTTTGTAAGTAGTGAAAGAAGTTATTTTTTTTTTGGCAGGTAAGTATTTCTTGATTACAGAGCATGGTGATCTGTCAAAAATACAGTCAAGGGTTTTTTGCTTCTCCATTTCTTTCTTGTTTAGTTAGAATAAAGTAAAGGCAAAGTTCTGCTTAAAAGAAGATGAAACAAAAATTTTAGGAAAATTAAGAAAATATTTAGCTATTCATTGTATGTGTTAGATATCAACATGCAAGGAACAGTTTATCATAGCATATCATAGCAAATATGCCACTTAAGTTCAGTGAAATCCCGTTACAATGAATACTGATACAATGAAATATCTGATTCAATGAAATAAGTTTTAAATCCCGATTGAATTTCCATTACAATGAACAAAATTTGTGGTCCCTTGAAGTCCATAGTAACTGGATTTCACAGTATAGAATCTGAACTAAATGTCAACAATATACCTTTTAGTGCATCATTTGATTTATATACATACAAGCTTTAGTAAGCAATGACTCAAGAATGTTTTTAAATTTTTGCTATGTTTCAGTAAATGAATTTTCAAAAATCTTGATACGTTTGATTTCCTATGCTAGAAATTTCAGTTACTGTTTATGAATTTCAATCTGCTTGTTCTTCTCAAACTGTACTGATTCGCAAGTAAAATGTTTGCATAAAACTTAGTCTATAAAAAAAAACATTACTTAAAAATTAATAGGGTTTTTGTTTCTCAGGAAAGGGACGATAATCTACTCACTATATATTTACCTTCATTTTACTGTTTAAAGTTTTTAAAATAATCTTATTTATGTACATGTTTTTCTGTTTTTCAGGGCAGCATATTTAGTTGTTCTCAAAATTTGCAAGCTTTTATTAACTACAGTTGGAAAATGCATTGTCCAAGTTGAAGCAGAAACAATTCATTCACACAGTTCTCCCGGTTCCCTGTCTCCATCATCACCCAGTTCTGTAATTTTGACAGGCAGAGCATCTGTACTACAGCAAGCTCTTAGCCATATACCTAACCCAAATACAGAATTCATGCTGAGAAATGTATCTTCGAGACTTGCGCAGTTGCTTCATGACCAAGTAATTATTTTAATTTTTTATTTCTGATAATGCAATACATGATAAAATGTATCTATGTATACCTGTTTTCTGAAATTGGAAACTCTTGGGGCACATATATAATGTCAGGCCATCTTTTGTGATGAGAGTTGCCCTTAAATCTTTGGGAAGACTTTCTGTCAGTTGCTATAATATATACTCTAATCAACTTTCAGCTATTCATGAAAGCTGACTATGTCAGATTGTTTTCATTGCTCGGCTACTAAAATTGTAATTTTTATGTTTTTTTTTTAAGTACTGTATTTTTTTTTTTTGGAATGGGGTGGGGGGAGGGAATACTTATATTTAAATACCATAAATATGAAAAAAATGAAATTCAAAAAGTGAAGTAGAATAATATTAATACATTACTAGAATTTGATTAATTTAAAACTGCTGAAAGATTAGTATAAGTGTTAAATATGATTTTGTCTTTTTTAATGATATTTTTAAAAAACACAACAGTTGATGCCTGGAAATTTAATGTTTTTAGTAAAAAACGGGGGAGGGGGTGACCTTGAAAAGTTTGAGTGTTTAAAGAGTGATCTGTAATAGACACAATGTGATATGAACCGTCAAATATGGCAGAGAAAAAACACCAACTAAGAAATGATAAAAACTATCTGTGGGTGCCAATTCCAGACTCGTATTTGTTCATTTATATGTCCACTGGGTAGTCTTTACTAATAATAAAGCTGAAAGTCTGGATGTCTGTTATGCGTTTAGCACCTGGACGGTTCAACCGATTTTCATGAAATTTGGCACAGAACTAGTTTGTGGCATAGGGGTGAGCACCTCGAAGCCATTTTTCGAAAATGAGATTTTGTTTTTTTTTCAATTCCAATTTTAAGAACATTTTACCGAGCAAATTATCATAACATCTACGAGTAAATTACCAAATTATCATAACTTGGAACCGTAACATGGGCGAGCAAATTGGCGAGAAATTCATCATCCATTATTTGTAAATATACAGGCAAATAAAAACTTTTAATTTTCTACTATGGACAAAGCCATGCGGATACCGCTAGTAAAATATAAAAGCACAGATCTAATATTACTCAATTGCTCCATATATAGTGTTGTAGACTGTCATTAAACAATTGCAGAAATGACAGCAGTCTTAAATGTAGGATTCTGAAATTATCAAGTTTTCAACTAAAAGGAAGTCTAGAATACTCTTACTTTCGCTGACGGATTCAGGGAAGCCAGATGAGTTCTTTGATTTTATGTTATTTACTAAGCAGAATGAAGAATTGTATTAAATAAATTACGGGTATTGCAAATTTTATTTTTACATTATTAATAATTAGCACTATTTGTGCATGAAATTTTGTACTATTAAGGAACTTGTGAACAAAAATTCTATTTTTGTGTGTCTTGCAGGCAGTAAGTCACAGGCCTGATTTACCAACTGTAAAAGCTATTTTAAAAATGGCATGGGCATCATCCTCCGGTTCCATGGACTTAATTCAAACATCATATGAAGAACTGCACCAGTTGGAAGAAAAAGTTAGTTTTTAAATAGTTTGTGTTTGTGTTGCTTTTTTTTTTTAAATTTGAAAGTAGCAAGTTTTTAATACTTTCCCTTTTAATTTTAGGTATGCAAAGTTATTGATCCTGAAGAAATTTATCTATGTCGGGAAGCTTTGGAGGTACTTACAATATGCTTAGCATTGTGTCCTGAAGCCTTGGATACATTAATGAAAGAAAAATCATGGCATTTTTTCATTATTGATTTGCTTCTTATATGTAAAAATCGGTGAGTTTTAAAACTGCATTCTTTCCGTTACATTAAAAAAACCTGTAGCTCATTTTTGTTTGAAATTAATTATTTTGTTAATTATAAGATCTTATAATACTCTAACTTTTTTAGGCTTAGCTAAAATTCAGGCACTACTTTCTTCATTAAATCTGTTAGTAAAAAGCGAAGGAATTGTCCCACAGTTTTCTTTTTGACACCATTGAAAAAAGGGACATTCTTTACTCCAGATTTAACTCGACCTATAGTCGAAAAATTAAGCTTCTATCTCCAAAGGAAGAAAAGTTAAAAGCTGTTAAAAATCAAGTTAAAATAATCTCATTTCCATTAAAACTATTGATGTTTTATTTGGAGTTGCCATAGTTGCGTCTTTTTGATTCGCAAGTTTCTTCTCTCTTATTCACAAACTTTAAGGGTTTTGATTTTAACGGAAAATCTTAGGCTCAACTCAATTCAAGCCCCGAGCTAAAGAGCAAATTATATTGATAGAGACCACGAATATGAAAGTGACTTTTCAAATGTACAAAACTGCAGTTTTGCCATGCTCAGGAGCTCCTTAGCCCTTATGGCTCTCAAGTTATTTTGAAACCCGAGGAAGAGGTGCTTTTTGATCCAAAGGCAGCTCATAATGCGTTTTTAGTCTCTTTCTTTCTGATTGACGATTTAAATCTTTGAGAATCAAATAAGATTGAGAAGCAATTTTCAGGGATTGGTGAGCATTAGCAAGCAGGGAGCAGAGCCCCCTAGTTTGTTAAAAAAAGTACAATTAGTGATGTGCGGTTATGCACTGATGCATATCTGTGCACCTTTTTTCCTCAAGGTCAAAGTTTTGAATCTTAAGTTATTAACCACAGGATGAACTTCCTAAGCTTCTGTGTCTGTAAAGTTGTTTATTTTAAGTAGCTTGAACTTTTCTGCCACGCACTCCATGCTATGTAAAATAAACAACCCTATAGGCAAAGATGAAGTCGTCATTAATAACTTGACTCCTTTGCTTTTACTCATTGTCTTGAAGTCATTAGCGTAGTGTAATCATGATTTCAAGAAAAAGTCTTTGTTTTTCTAAATTGATACTGCTAAAAGCTTAAAAGCTATTACTTAGCGTTTTCTATTTAATTGCTAAAATTGAATGTTAAATGAAAATCAACTGTGTTTTTTGGTATTGTGTTGTTCACTGTCGCCTCAGATTATACAATCAATGGGGGAGGGTGGGGGTCGGACATAAAATTTTTTATTTTATAACCAATTTATGTACTATACATTTTAAAATTAATAATTGTTTTTTACATTGCAATGTTGTTTGTTACAAAAGATTTTTTTCTACTAATAATGAAATCATTTGAAATTGAGTTGTGTACATAAGTAAATATTTTAACTATTTTTTAATAGTTAAAATGCTGTATTCCTTCATTAAAACCTAAGTTCTTGATTAGAGAATAGTTCAATATGTCTGGTTGTTAAAAGGTTTTAATTTGTTTTACATAAATATTTATATTATTTACATAAGTAAAACTGCATTACTTCTATATGTTCACCATTACTAGTTTTTCTTGCAGCAAAAATTATATTGCTTGAAAATTCAGTTCGAAATTATTTCCAAATTAACTTTTTAGTTTTATCATGATTAGATATGTCTTTATGAGTGGTTTTAATAATTTTTTAGAATTCTTATGTTAACTGGTTACTGGAAGTAAAGTATTTGTTTTAGATTTCCTATAATATTTCTTTGTAGATAATTTAATATACTATTTTCACTTTTCATAATATATATTTATATCTTTTTATAATATATTTTTAGTTAACAGCTTAAAACGTTTTAAACACTGCATTTTATGTAAGATGCAATGGTTTTCAAGTAGGGCAAAAGAAGGAAACCATTATCATTAGTAACGAAAATCAGGGAAAAGTAGGGGAAGTTTTTTTCATAGTTCCTGTTGCCACCCTGGAATATGACTATGGCAGTGAAAAGTGGTGGGAAATATCCAACAATTGTGCCAGATTTTGTCATTTCCTGTACCATTGCAAGGGTGCCCATATGCAAAATTTTAAGGGGGGGCTCAAAAATTTTGCCCATGGTTTAGCAGAATATTTTCCCCATGGAAACCGATTTCAGTACAAATTAGAGATATTAAAATTTGACATTTTAATAACTCATTCATTCATGGCTGGAAAAGAAATTTTTATGCATTTTTGCAAAGAAAAAACACTTAAATCAAGGAAGTTCTCATTTCTAAGGGGGGGGGGCCTTGAGCCCCCCTCCCCTGCCCCTTTATATGGGCGCCCTTGTACCATTGTATCATTTATTTTGCAAAAACTATGTAATTAAAATCAGAATTTGAAGCTAGTGTTCATTTATTGTCAGTACTGCCCACACAAAAATTGTATTTCAAGAATTTTTAAGACTACCCAAGATCAACCAATACTGTATATGTGTTTAAGTTTTTGTAGTCCTTTCAATGCTTGACTAATTAGAAGTGTTTCTTTTTTTTCTCAGGATTGTTCTAATTTTGTTGTATATTAATCATTTATTTCTTTTTTCATGCTTTTTCCAGCTCAATCCGAATCTGTGCTGCTGATCAATTTTTGCTTATTGCTACAAAATGCTATCTTGGTCATCAGTGCCTTGTTTTTTCAATCACTTTGCTGTTCACGCAACTGATGGTATGAAAAAAACTTATTGAACACTTTTTACAATATAAAAACTATGATCATTGTAATTTCAATTAGAGGAAAGGTAATCTATATTTTAGTTCCAGTTAAAAGTGTATGAAGCTGCTATACTCAACCTGCAGCATCTCGACCTTCTGCAAGTTATCTTGTAAAGGCAGTTAAAAAATTGACAAGCATGAAAGTTAACTCTTTCTTTTGTCTTAAGTACTCCCGAAAAATCTTTTTTGCACAAGGAGTTGGGGTGTAATTTAGCCTGGAATCTCTGGTGAAAAGACTTTTATTTTCAATAAATTTTTAATTATTTTCAGTTTGACTAGTGCTTTGGAATTAGGCTACATCTCTTTATTTACAGATTTTATTTCATTTTTGATTGCTGTTCGATACTAAATTTCACATGCCCACTAAATTGAATCCTTTTGAACTGAAAAGTTATATTTAGTTATCTTCTATAAATAAATTATCAAAGGTGTGTTTCTAGAATCTCTTATATAATTAAAAACTGAGCGTATCTATGTATGTCCAAGCTTCTTCTCCCGAACGACAGTGAACTGACCATCAAACCAGGTATCAATGGATTCGTAATCTTCCCGTCTTCATGTTTGGCTAATTAACATAATCCTCTGATAATAATTAGCGGAGATATCAATTAAAAACAATTATGACTCTTAGATTTCAAAATAAAATCCCTATTTTTCAAAGGCTTTCCTCCATTCAAATTATTATTCAGTGCTTCATCTCAACTTTCCGTAACAATGATTTTATTAAAATTTGTAGCTGTAGCATGTAGGAAATCGTTAAATGAAAGATTTTGAGGCTTTTCCTGCAATCGAGGGTTTTTAAAATGTTTACTTTTTGGGTATTTTTCCGCAGTCTACCACAAAATTTTATTTTATTTATTTAATTTATTTTTTTGTTCAAACCTGATTGTTGAACACGCGTCACTATAGACACAACTATTATTTTCAAGGTGCACCGTGCAAAGTCGGGCAACGCAGCTAGTCATTATTATAATGAAATATAAACTCACTCTACTGTTGACTTCACTTTAATAATGAAACTAAAAATAATTTTTTACTAGAGCAAGAGATTTACTTCTGCACCAGTCATATTTCAAATTCAATGCGAGTGATGTATTGTTAAACAGTGTTACATCTCTACATATACACATCTCTTATATCCATCAGCTGAACTAATGTAGCTCTAAGTTTTAGTTATTTTTTAATTCATTTCCTCTTAGTTATGAAGAGTTGGGAGGGGGGGGGGGTAAATATGTGTTTTTCAACCAGTAAATACTATGCTATGTTCGCATACATTTCAAAAGAACAGCATTTCAGGCAGGAGCTGGCAATCACTTCAATCAACAATTAATTGATCACCTTGCTCATAGTGCTACTTCTCCCCCCCCCCCCCTTTAAAGAACATTTTAGATCATGATGTGGTTTAAAACAAAATGCTAGAAATAGAGATGTTTTTGCTAAAGATGCTTGTTCATGACCAAAAGAGAACTGTTATATAAAGTAGTTTAATTTCTTTGTCCTCTGTTCAAATGTCACATCAAAGACTCATCTTGTTCATTGTCTGACTGGCTGCTCTCATTATCTCAATTATCTCACTTTCTAGCTTAGGTAGGATTTAGCTTACTAAAGAAGAATAGCTTGTAAAGAATATTTCTAGATTTTTTTTTTTTTTTTGCAGGTGCCATTTGAAACTTACCAATATGCATGTGCTAGTAAAGAGGAGAAAAAAATTATATTCTAATGCAACTTGTTTTTAGTGACCTAGATAAACTGAAAATGTGTATATATTTTATTGGCTGGGTAAACAGCTTTTAATTACGTAACGCAGAGCAGCCGCACTTAATCGGTTCCTGAGGTTCTACCATTCACCATCTTAGAGTGACTGTACTACCAAGTGGATAGCCCAGAAATTGTGTCACTCCCTAAAAATAATCATGCCAATCCAAGACATTATGTCAGGAATAAAAAATAAAGAAATACCTATATACAGAAAAGCAAAATAAAGTAATACAATGTTGATTTTCACTCTTTTGCATTGAAAAAGGTGTTCCTTGTAACCCTGAAACACCTGTATACAATTCTCTAGAAATATTACACGGTTCAATGTTATAATATTTTCATTATCTTTTCATCATTATGTCCTTCTCAAAGCTTACTTAAATTAATCCCTTTTTTCAATGCATTTATCATGTTTTCCTTATGACAGTGGGATCTTCTAATCAATAATCTAAGAGTGAAGAAGAGGCAATACAACTTCTGACATAATTTAAAAAATGAGTTCAGCTTGGAATAGCAGCTAATGTTCCAAATTTGAGAAAAGAAGGCTAAATTCAAAACGGACCCAAGTAAATAAAATGAGTAACTAAATAAATCCTTAAGTATTTTGAATAGAAAACTGAAAAATAGCAAAAAAAAAGTAACAATTGTAGCCTTTGTTATTTTTTTAACTGGCAGTGATTATTATTTTTTTAAAAAATAATAATCACTGCCAGTTTGAGCAATCCCTTGCAGAGTACCAACCTGTGTGTCTTCCTGTATCTGAATAAATCTACATGTGTATTGCACATAAATGTTGCCCAATTATCAATTTAACAGCTATCAAATCATCTGGCAATGTGTGTTCTGTTAAAAAGTAGAAGGTACAGTAAAACATGATAAGTTGACCACCCTTTGTAAGTTGAGCATAAAACTGCTCCACCTTAAGTGGTCGACTTACACTGGTCTTACTATATTCAATTTTTTTAAAAAATGAATATACATGCTCTTGTTAATGAACCCACACCATGTAATATTAACAGATATTTCCTACACAACACTAATTTGCTGCAATAACAACTCAAAAATCATTATGTTCGAGATATGGCATTATATCAGCAAATTTACACTATTGTTATAATTTTCAATAACCAACATTGTGTTGATTATTGTGAAGTGTCTATTAGTTAAATCTTATGCTGCATAAATAACTCGTGTTTTTTATTTTTTTGTAGTCCACTGTCAAAGAATATGCAAAAAATTCCCATGAATTTTTCATACTGTTGTGCCGCTTACTTAACTATGCCTGTAATTGCAATTGTCCTTTGCCAACTGCCCAGAATCTACTAAACAATGAAATTGACTGGCTGAAAAGTGTTAGGGTAAGTTATTTACTAATTTGTTTTAGTGTTATAAATTCAGATATACTTCAGATATATAACTGAGAAAGAGTTAATGATTCCGTATGCAGTATTTTTTGAACAGCTGCTGATCCATTTAGGGCTCTCACTCTTAAAAGTTTTGGCTGTATTTACTATAATACATTAAAAAACATAAGTTACATATCAAATGAAAGTGCATATAATGTTCTTTAAAATAAGCTATTATTGTTATTTAATTGTATCTAAATTTAAGATCTCAAAAGAGTAAGATTTCTGAAAGTTTCATGAAAATCTCAGACTGTCAGGTTAAATGCCCTGTTGAGTTTATATGACTAGAGTTGTAAATTTTTTTTTGAAAATCTGGCAGCGGAAAAAGTTTTCTACTGAGGTTTCTTTTCTTTCTTTCCTTTTTTTTTTTTTTTTTTAAATTTTTATCTTGAAAAATAGAACAATTGGATTTCTCTGATAAAAATAGGAATTTTGAATAATTATATTTTCTTAGAGAAATTTATTTTCTCAGAAACTATAAAGTGTTAAACATTTATATAAAAATGTGCATAAAATCATTCTTTTCATTATAAACGCTTTTAGCTCAGAGTTAAAAACTATAAATAAAGTAGGTTTTGCACACATAATATGCAAATAGTGAAATAAATGTCTGACCAAAAAATAATTAGTTTTATTCCATTTTTTTTTAAATTCATCAGTACCCATGGCATACTCAAGGGGATTTCCAGGGAGTCAAAGATCTCTCCCCCTCCCCATCACCCTCAATTTTTTTCCATTGTCTAATAATCCTGTTTATATAGTAGTCATCTCTTTATGCACTGGTAATTCCATGTGACAACAATGTTGAAAATTCTTTCATTACTTGCATTTCATCTACATGACTGTATCGCAGATATTCTTTTGATGCAGCTTGAATTCATTTACATTTAAATTATAAAATAAGATTTTAAATTTGTATTGTAAAAATGAGAGATCAAAACCATAAAAGAAAGCAAGTCACATTATAGTTTTTTGTGAAAAACGTACATGAAGATGAAACACAAAATACTTTGGAAGAGAAAGAATATTCTCTGCCTTCCACAAATAATTTGCCATCTTTTCTTTTTAAATTATGACACACACATACACTCATAATTATTTTTTCTAATACACTCATAATACACTCATAATTATTTTTTCTGGCAATTTCTTTATTTGTTATCAATTTATTTGGTTTACTAATACTAATTTTTTTTAAGGGTTTTTGTCCCTGACGATCAGTAAAATCAAAATATGTTTGGCTGTGTTTTGGATTGATATGATACAAGAATGGTCGACTTTAGACCCTGGACCTCTTCTTGAAAAATTCATGTGTGCTGGCACTGATTGCAGTACAGTACATATATGCAGGCATGCAAGGAAGGGGAGTCAGAAAACGCCATCCCCCAGAACCAGTTTCTACTTTTAGGATAAAAATCAGGAAAAAAATAAAAAACCCACGTATAAGTAGAGTTTCTACTTTTGAAAAAAAAAGAAAGTTTTGCCGCTAACTTTGAATTAAAACATTATAAAAAGAAGGAAAATGAAATGTAATAAACATTTTTATGCTAAAAAATGTCTGATTTTTATTCTTTTAAACCAAAAGGGTTTACTTTTGCAATCACGATTTTTGTAAAGGGCTCAATTTTTCTGTTACTATTTTTTTACTTGTTGCTTTTATTTTGATTTTATATAAATAAAACTTTATGCTGTAGCCATATTACATCATTCTTTAATAATGAGCATTAATTCCTGACTCAAAAAAATTCGCACATACGGCGATCCCCGCACTTTTTGCATACTCGGCCGTTTAATGTAATCATTTATTCTTCATTTCACAGTCAGACCATGTAAAATCATAGCAGAATGTTTAAGTATTTACTTCTTTAGCATCTGCTTAAAAGGGGTGGACTAAAATCGAGGAAAATATTCCCGTTTTCGAGTGTTTTTTGCTAAGAAAAAGGCGGGGGAAACTTTTGGAAATTCTGCCCTGTGTATAAGTCAAACCCCTAACTTTAAACCTCTTTTTTGTAATAAATTTCTTGACTTATACGAGCGTTTATACTTTATATAAATTGAGGCTCACAAAAGAAAAAAAAAATTTAACAAAAATTTTGTTTCAAATATTTATTTATTTAATTTTTACTAAAATGTTTTTGAAATGGTTCAGTACTTTTGTTGGTTCAGCACTCTGATTTAATATTTTGTAATCAAATTTTATAGTGTGTAGGTAAGAGAATGTGTGTAAGAGAAAAGTGTATGTAAGAACTTTGTTAATATTTCTTTTCCCCTTTTGTTCCAAAGCTATCCTTTTTTTAAATCAAACATAATCTGAATATGCTGGTATTATTGTAATTTCTATTCATTCAGTTAAGAGAGTTGTGTACAATGTATCACTTAAAAGATGACTAGCCATGCCAAAACAGTACAGACTTGCAGGAGAAAAAGAGAATGAAAGAAGATCTATACACTGGTATGGAAGGACAGCTGGCTGTTTGAAATGCCTTTAATTAAGTTTTTATTTTCGAATTGGTTACAAGATGACTGGCTCATAATGATTTTAACCATAGCTGTTTGCTGCAGCAATGCAAGTTATATTGAAAGTACTGTATGTGTTAAAGCATTGCATATTTTATTTCTTTAATGACTTGTGGGGGGATTGATCTGAAATGTTGTACTCAACGTTGTTTTTCTTTCTTTTTATAGAATAAAGTTCTTTCCACTGGTGACAGTCAAGTTGATGAAGCTTTGTTAGAAGGTCACTTAGGTGTAACCAGGGAATTAGTTTCTTTTTTGGGCCCTGACAAAAAGTATGAAGTTGGTGCGGACCCAAACATACCCAGAGGAAACCTCATAAAAGTAAGCATTTCAAACTCTGTTTTTTATGAAATCCAAGGATGTTGTGCTGTTGTTCATGACCTGGTAGCAAGATGCGAAAGGTTCCGAGATCTCTCCTAAAGTATTCCTGGCGAGAGACTTCTACCATCAAAACGCAAAACTTCTCTTTTTTTTGGTGTACCTATTTCGAAAGCTGTTGAATTTTAAAAGAAAATAAACATTAGTGTATGAATAGAGATGGGGATGGTCGTAAAAAGAATAGAAATGCTGATTCCTCGCTGTTACTACTTGTTTCCTCTTTAGAATCCATCAAACATCTTCAAGTGCAAGGTTCTCCAGTTTATAACTCATGAAATCAAAGTCCTTGCGTGCTCCAAGGAGCAAAACCATCAGTTCTCAGAATCCTGGCTCTAATCAAGTGTTACACTTTGGAAGAAAACTATTCATTTCAGAATTAAATGTTTATGCACCACACCCAAATTTTAAAACTAACAGTGAACTTCCAATATGCTTGATTATACTTATTCAAGTTATCCTTATATTATCGAAAAAAATTTTACACAATACAATACAAACTAAATTGACTATGACTTGTACTAAATAAAGACATTTTCATGAAAAAAAAACTTATTTTGAATAAAATTTTCATATTTAGTGTAAATTTTAAAACATTTTATTCTTGGGAATTTATGCATTTTTTTTTTTTTTCACATTGTTTCTTTTGTAGGAGCTTGTAGAAGATTTTATTTTCCCTGCTTCAAGAGTGGTTCTACAAGTTCAACGTAGTGGGGGTGAATTGCCATCAGAGCAGGCAATACCTGTTTGTTCATCATCATCTTCACTTGTAGCTGCCTTTGAACTACTTGTTGCTTTGTGTACCGGATGTGCTCCCAATTTAAGGCTTCTTGTAGATATGTTGTGTGAAATGTTTTATTCAGGTATTTTTACCTTATTTTTAGTTATCTTTTCCTTATGTTGAATTTTCTATTTTTCTTAATTTATTTCTTAAAATTTCAATAAAAAGTTAATTGAACTATTAGTAAAATATGTTTCTGAAGATACGTTTCTGTAATTCTAGAGTTTATACAAAATTTAATGAAAATAAGATTCTGTTGTTCTTAAACTCAATCAATAATTAAAATCAGGTACTTCACACTAAAAATGTTAAAATAAGAGCAACATCAATAAGCACAAATAAAAACATTAAAATAAGCAGACCAGTTTCGAGGGCAACAGCCCACCACATTAGTGCCTATCAAAGTAGAGACTCCCTTGTAAGAGTCAAGTTTAAGTACTTAAGAAACAGCTCCAAAACCAATCAGGTTTCACCATTTGCTAAGATTGATGACTGAAATATTAGAAAATGCAAATTCAATCCCATTAAGTAAAATTGAAGAAACTTATGGGACTGTAGAAGAGGCATTACAAATAAGATTTTTATGTTCGTAAAAAGCTTCTTAAAAATCCAACTGCAAAACTATGGTAGGTTTGAAAATAATCTTGGGTTCTGGAAATTTAAATTTGACCGTTATCTCACCAATATTTTGCACTTGGATATTTAGGACTTAGAACTTTCTTGTTTTTTCAAACAGTTAAAATGTTCATCAACCTCAACTTTGAAGCCTGTGTTGTCCTCCCAATATCTTCAATGTGATATTTACTATAAAATTTGTCATAAATACTTCAATAATCAAATGGTTTAAAAAGGTTTAAAAAGGTCTGTTTGTTAGTTGGTCTTAAAATAACTCAGAAATCAAACTTAAAAAGTATAATGGGCCAAGGTAGTCTGATCTGTAGGGGCTGAGCTTGAAACTGGAGCGTCCGGGGTTCAATATGATGGAAAGTTTGTGGAAAGCAGTGTCAATGATTTGATAAAAATAATCTCTCTCAATGGCTACAATCTTTAAAAAATTGAGTTCTTCATTAAGAAGAGCAAAATTGAATAAATATTGATTGCACTGTTGACAAATATATAAAATGTTGCATTATTTTGCTTTTTGGAATGGCGAAATCGCAAGTATAGATGGATACTAACTGCAATGGTTTTTAGAAAATTCATTATTGTTTTTAGAAATTAGCTCGTCCAAAAGACTTATTGTTTTAATTTTAGCAGTGAACTAGATATTGGAATCGATGAAGTTAATTGAATCAATAATATTAGGAGCAATGTCTGAGGTTCCATCTAAAAGTATTCCATTCAACATATCTGATCCTAAGTGGGAAAATTGAGTTATTTAAAAAGTTCTGTTGAAAATAATCTATATACAAATACAAAATACAAACAAAAGTGACGACCAGCAACAGGCTCTGGGCCCAACTAGACTGGTCCTAGTTAATTTACAATCCCCAGTGAAGATCAATGGCCCTCTTAAAGCTATCTACTCCCTTGCTCATTACCACCTCTTCCGGTAAACTGTTCCAAGGTTCCATTACCCTGCTAAAATAATAATTTTTCCTAACATCCATGTTAGCCTGAGATTTAAATAGCTTAAAACAATGACCCCTTGTCCTGTTTTCAGTGCTAAACTTCAGCCCCGTAACATCTTTCATTTTAATAAATTTAAACAACTGAATCATGTCCCCTCGGTCTCTTCTTTGCTCAAGACTGTACATTTTTAGCCTTCTAAGCCTGGAATCATAGTCTTAAGTGAGAAAGTCCATTTATTAGCCTTGTAGCTCGCCTTTGAACCCTTTCCAATACATTAATGTCTTTCTTAAGATAAGGAGACCAAAACTGAACAGCATACTCCAAATGAGGTCTTACCAAACTTCTATATAAGGGCAGAAGAACTTCTTTAGATTTGTTTGAAATAGATCTATTGATAAACCCAAGCATCTTATTGGCCTTGTTACTAGCAATGCTGCACTGTTGGCTAAACTTTAAATCCTGACTTATTAAGACCCCCAGATCAGTAACTTTGTCTGCCTGACTAATGACTGAAACTTGCAAATAATAACTTGTACACTTATTTCCATGCCCTAAATGTAGCACTTGACATTTCCCAACATTAACAGCCATACCCCATTTATCAGCCCACTCCGTAAAATGATCTAGATCCCCTTGTAGCTGTTTTGCTTGTTCTTCATTTTCTACAGTCCCGATAACTTTGACATCATCTGCAAAGCAATTCATGTTCCCAGAAATATTTTTGTGAACATCGTTCATAAAAACAATGAACAAAACAGGCCCTAACACTGATCCTTGAGGAACCCCGCTTAAAACCTCACTCCAATTAGAATAATTTCCCCTTACAACTACCCTTTGTTTCCTTCCGGTCAGCCAGTTTTTTACCCAAATGAAAGTTTTCCCTCCTATTCCTATATCAGCCAATTTGCTAAGTAGAGCAACATGCGGTACCTTATCGAAAGCTTTTTGAAAATCAATGTAAACAACATCTACAGGCTTCTTATTGTCCAAAGCCATGGTAACTTTATCATAGAAATGTAATAAATTAGTTGCACAAGATTTACCTTTCCTGAAACCGTACTGAAAACTAGTCAATAGATTATTATTCTCTAGAAAATTTACTATCTTAATTTTAATCAATGTTTCAAAAATTTTGCAAACCACCGAAGTTAGACTCACAGGTCTATAATTTCCCGCACTCCCTTTAGACCCTTTCTTGAAGAGCGGTGTAATGTTAGCCAGCTTCCAGTCCTCTGGCACTGTCCCCGAGTTATAAGAAGCATTGAAAATATTTACGATTACATCTGCTAATTCCTCCACACATTCAACTAAAATTTTTGGATAAATATTATCAGGTCCCGGAGCTTTAGTCTCTTTAATTTTTTTCAAATGAAGTAAAACGTCATCCTTGGAAAATACAAAGTCCTCAAGCTGTACTATAGCTTGTGTCTTGTTGGTGTCAACTGTTGAGATACAGTTATCGTTAAAAACACTCGAAAAAAGTTATTAAGAACATTAGCAATATCACTATCGTCCTGAATTAAAATTCTGTGCTCATCAACCAGTGGCCCAATATGACTATTTCGAACTTTCCCCGAATTAGCATATGCAAAAAACCTCTTGGGATTTCTGTTTATGTTATCTGCCAGTCTTTGCTCCAACTCTCTTTTCTGAATCCGTACCAAATACTTAAATTTACGCCTTGCCTTACAATATTGGAGCCTATCTGCACTGTGACCAGTTTCTCTAAACCTATGAAAAGCAGCTTGCTTGTAATTTAGAGCGTCTTTAGTTTCCCTGGAGAACCACGTTGGCCAAATTTTTGTGTTGACACCCTTTCTACTAAAAGAAACATGATCCCCAACCGTTTTCGCTAGCTTTTCCTTAAACTCTGCCCACTGAAGATTCACATCTCTATTGTCCAATCCAGAAGAAAAAACTGCTTTCAAACTCTGCCGAAGTGCCACAAAGTCAGTATTTCTGAAATTGGGCACAAACCTAAAATTCTCTACTTTGTGCATATCAAATTTAATCCCAAACCTAATACTGTTGTGGTCACTGTCTCCAATGTGTTCCCCTACACACAACCCCTGAACAGAACCTTCCATGTCGCAGAAAACTAGATCCAAAATCACGTCCAGTCGAGTACCCTGAGTTACAATTTGATCTAAAAAACAGTCATCAATTACTTTCAAAATTTCCTCTTCTCTGCCATTACTATGGTAAAAATTATTCCAATCAATTCCTGGAAAATTAAAATCTCCCATTATAATGACTGACCCCTTGCTTGAAATGTCACTAATAATACTAAACATCTGTTCATCTTGACCCTGGCTTAAGTTGGGTGGCCTATAAATGTTCCCTAAACGTAGTTTACTGCCCCTATTGCTCATCAACTCCAGCCAAATCATATCAATCTCATTAGGTTTATCATTAATTACCAATTCATTGCAAGTTAAAGTGTCTCTGACATAAAATAAAACCCCACCACCTCTTTTACCTACTCTATCTTGTCTAAACAAATTATACCCAGCAATAGATAATAAATCATCATCACTTTCGGTAGCCCATGTCTCGGTAACTCCAATAATATCCAACCTCTCTCTATTGTTATGCTTTTCAATTCTTCCATCTTGTTCCTAATACTACGAGCATTTGTATAAAAAACCTTAAGTAAGCCCATCTTACCTTTATTTAATGCTGCACCATTATTTGAATCCCAACTGTTAAAATCTTTTCTCTTACTAGCCACCCTATTTCCATTTCTACTAAAATCCCAATAATTAGTACCCATTCGAATTCTGCTCCTTAAAGCATGCCCCCCCATTCCAACTTAGTTTTTTGATTCTGAATCCTCTAAAACCAAACCACTAACCATTTTGACTCCCGTAGAGCTCAGATGCAGGCCATCCCTAGCAATCCAATCGCGTTTACATTTACTCCACTCATCAATAAACCTGATGTCATGATGCGCGCGATTAATTTTGTCAAATTATACGAAAACCAAAAAAAAAACGATTTTAGGCCGTGGAAGTGGAAGCATCGCTGCCGCGCATAACCTCAGACCAACGACTGCCTTGAATGCCCAAGAACAAAAATTTAAAAGAGACTTACCCGGGGGTGGTGTTTGTTGACGATAGAAAACACAAAATTAATTACCACACATTCTTTATTCTACGTTACTTCCAAGCAGACATGAAGACAGGCACTAGGCATGGTGATCACCAGAACATTTCACATAGTAAAAAAACAAATGCGAGGAATCCAGACTTGAGAGTTCAAAAAAAAAGGGCGGAGCTGGCAGGGGTTGCAAAGTTCGTTAACGGTCAAAAAAAACGTAGAGTTCACGCGGAGGGTGGTGAAGTATTTAATTGTAATGTACGGAGGACGGACAGTTCATTATGGTGGGGTGTAATTCAGGGATGACTTATTGTTGACGATTTCCGTTGAAGGCCAATGTACGTTGAGACAAAAAAATGGCGCTGGTTGTAATCTCCATGGTGACAATGTTGAGCTCGTCGCACGCTTAAAAAGGAATCGAGGTACTTTCAAGGTAATTGCGGATCCATGCCGTCACCTCATGCTCATTTGATTATCGAAAAAGTAGTTACATTAAGGGGACGATTCAGGTGCACTCTGCGTGCCGCCATCATTCAGACAGGTGATGGATCACCTACGCTCTCATCATCGGCTGCGACGAAGTAACGGTCTTGATTATTATATTGTAAACATATATGAAAAAAATAAAACGTTCACCTCATGTTGAGGTCTTAACAATTTCGCGGCGAGCAACGGCCGTCCCCAGACGCCGTGCACCGATGCATCATTATCGCCATCGTAGAACAAAAACCGGAGCCGCAGAAAATGCGACCGAGCGGACAGAGAGCAGCAAGTAGAGTGAAGTGGGGTGGAAAAATGAATCGGCAAATGAGCGATCAGATCCGGGTACGCGGTGATGCGCGGGAACCAATGAGTGCGTTTGGCGCCCAAACAACGAAGGGAAGGGGACGCTACGCCATTTTAATGGCCGACAAGAAGATGCAAAAAATTGGATCGACGCTTGAAAAAGTGACAAAAAGTTAAACGATGGGAAAAGTGAATAAGTCATATTTTGATATCGTAAAGTGTGCGAAATTTAACGGGGGAACGCGGGGAAAACGTGGAATGCACAAGAAAATAAAAAAACAACAAAATGGGGGAAGAAAACGATTAAAATGACCGAAAACATGGGAAAAATGTAAATGGGTAAAAAATGTGATATGCATTATCACACCTGATACTACGCTTAACGCAAATTTCGTTGAGTACCAGGTTCATACACCTAGCCCGTTGGTTTAACCAACTCCTATGCACTCCATATCTGGGAAGCAAACCAACCACTTGGACATTTGCCGAACAGTTGGTTGCTTTGTCCAACAGGGAATCCCATTGCTTAGTAAACTCATTGTTGGTACTATGGCCTACATCGTTAGTTCCCACCCGCAAAGTAACTACATCCTCTTTATTAAATACCCCCTTCTTTTCAGCAACCCTATTTACATCTCTCACCCGAGCCCCTGACAAACAACATCTAGCCACCTCACGCACCATTGAATCTCCCAAAATTATACCCTTTGTTTCCCAGTCTGTTGCCTCAGCAATAACTTTCCCCTTTACGTCTGGAATATTCCCACTATCTAACACACAGATAATGCCCACCTCCTTTTTACTAACTTCCTCCTTTACCTCTGGAATATTCCCACTATCTAACACACAGCTGATGCCCACCTCCTTTTTACTAACTACTCTCTTTCCCTCTGGAGTGTTCACCCCATCTACACTCCTACAGCCTAATGCTAACTCACCCTCCAAAGTAAGCACCCTAACTCTGATTTCTGAGAGTTCAACATAGTTAGTGCAAATGAAAGCCTTCTCAGACTCATCCTTCCCCTTAAACAAGCAGAACATCTGACATAGGTCACAAGAAATCCACTTGTCCCCTTTACCACTTTTAACCTCCTTCATTATGCATATAACCCCCATTCTAGCTCAAAATGATACACTTAAAAGTCAATACAAAAATGCAAAATTGAAGAAAATAAAACTAATTATTAGAATTAGAAAGCATTGGAAGTAAAAGGTACAAAAATTACAAAATCCTAAGACAAGCAGTAAATTAAAATAAACAAGTTACACACTAACAGAGCACACAGGCTTAACAACAAGAAATCAGCACATTTTAGGCTTAGCTTTTATATCAATCTTACTAAAACTTTATAAAACTTATTAATCTGGTTAATTCTTTTAAGCACCCAAAACTTAGTATTTACAGACAGGTAAACATGTTGGGATGTGCACATGTGTTTTTAACATAAAAGCAGAACTTTCAGAAATTCAAATTATTGCTAGTGTAGTACTGGAACAGTATTAAATCTCCTGCATTAGAATGTGTTTCTAGCACAAGGTGTAAGGGGGACGTAAGAACTGTGCAGAATGCTTCGTGTGTTTGTGTGATAGCTCTCTTCGTAAATATAACAATTCTAAAATTTTCCTTTTCCTTACTGAATCCATTAAAGCAGTATATTGTAATTTGATTATAGTTGACTACCAATGCAATAGCAGTTTTATAATAAAACTTCAGCTCGGTGAAAATCCCATACATCTTCCTCTACCGCATGAAAAAGGCATTTCTGGAATTGCACTACTATGACATTTTTCAAATAATACTTGTATTCCTTACATTTCCTGTAAATTAGCCATACTGGTAACAAATCATCCTATATATATATATATATATATATATAATATTGCAATATGGCAAAAAAAAAAATTGTATTTATTGTTAAGACTGCATAATTTAGTTCATTATAGGTACTAAATTATTTGATACAAATTCACTTCTTTATTTCATAATGAAAATTGTAGACAAAAACTTCTTCATTGCAGTTAATGATCAGCCCTTAACAGAATGGGAGTATTTACCGCCTGTTGGTCCCAGACCCACTAGAGGATTTGTAGGTTTAAAAAATGCTGGTGCCACATGCTATATGAACTCTGTGTTACAGCAGTTATATATGATAGAAGACATTCGAAATGGTATACTGTCTGTCGAAGGAGCTGCCACAGATCCAAATGAAGATTTTTCTGGGGAAGAAAGGGTTGAAAATGAGGTAAGAAAATAATATAGGTGTTAATTACAGTAGAGAACCAATTATCCGGGAAGTTCGGGACCATCGCTATCCCGGATATCTGAATTTGCCTGTTTTCTGGATCGCTAAAAAACGCTATTGGCCGATTATTTGTAAAACTTAAATTACTATAATAAATAGTTATGCATATTAAAATAAGAAGAAAACAGTTTAGAAATGTTTATAAATATCGAAACATTAAAAACTAATGGTGAAAGAATAATTTAAAAACCAAAAACTTAAGTTATTCGTAATACCTAAGACCCTTACATTCTGTTTGGAAAAAAAAATCCACCGCTTTTCGATGTTTTAAAATGAAGGGAAGGGCAAAAAAAGTTTTCGAACCTAAATGTACGATTTTTCTACTATGGTGTATAAAAGAATTCGCTTTCATGATCATCTTTTTTTTCTTTTTTAAATTTTCTGTAAAGGTTTTGTGTTTGCGATTACGGTAGTTATTGATAACTAATGCTTTTGCATTTCGTTAATATCAACATAAATTTGATTTATGAGTTCTTGCAGCGTTATTAGTCTTGCGTTTAATAGATTTCTAGAATTCACGATCAACTAACTATCCGGAAAATTTGTGAATCTGGTTTTCGGCGTTTCCCGCACTTTCGCGACGTCACTTGCGCTAGCATTAGAATGCGACAATATTCATTTCTTTAGCTTTCAGTTAAAATAAGACGAAAATTTCAGATATACGAATGTACTTTATTATCGAGAAAATATTTCGGAAATTTTTCTCCGCATAAAGATAATCATTTGAAGTTGGTGTTTGCAAACATTTTCCCGAGTTATTCGTGAGTAATATGGTGTTTATTAAGAAATCGCAATCGCTCAATATTCTTTTTGGTATTTAAAAAAAAAAAAGGTTAATTTTTCAAAAATTTCCAAAAATGCTTATTTTTAAGAAATGACGGGAAAATCGGGAAAAAGTTGCCGGTTTTCTGGTTTCCCGGTTTTTTGGTTCCCGGATAAAAGGTTCTGCACTGTATTTAAGTTTGTTTAGAATTGCTTGTTTTTATGTAAGATTCCCTGATTTATGTTGGTCCCAAAATACATTTTTTAAAAAAATCTAAAAATTTTATTCCATTTATTAAAATTAAATGAAAACTTGGTACTTACATATTAACGCCACCTCAGCTACAGATTTGGCTGTTCTTAAGAAATTTGGCAGTTCTTAAGAAATTTTGAAAAACTTTTGATCTTAAATAAAATGTTTTATTTTATGATTTGTCGCCAAAACCTCTCAAAACTGCCAAATTTTTAAAAAAAACGCCAAATCTGTAACTGAGATGGCCTTAATACTACGGTACAGAAAGCCCTATACAGGTTTTTATTTTAAGAGGTGTTAATCAGTGTTGCAAGATAGCTATAGCCATAAAATCTCATGTATAGCCCCTGATATTATGTTGAATGTTGATGATGCGTAATTTTTTCCTCTTGAGAGTGTTGCTGGTCATAATTAGTATTCACTGGCCTACTCAGTATTAAGTTTCACAACTCACTATTATGAGCAGTAGTGGGCACAAGGTTTAAGTTAGGGTATAAAGGTTTCATACTTCAAGCTTTTAAAAGACATTTATATTTTTTATTCGTTAAATGAAGTATTTGCCCCCCCCCCCCTTAAAAAACATGCCCAAAGAAGTTTTTACAACTGCTTTTACAAAAAGTGTAGTTGCAGAAAGCAGCAGCTGGTCTACTCTTCAGAGTGTACTTAAGCCTTTCTCAAGCTTTCTATACCTGTATGGCAAAGCTCCTGCCATGGTCCTTTTTTCAAAAATGTAATAAGTGAAATTAATGCCCCCCCCCCCCCGAAAAAAAAGAAAGCTGCTGGTTACCAAATATGGCTATTCTTTTCTATTTACTTTTCAAAATTTGCCTTTGAAGGCAGTTATGGTTTATTTTAAGATTTGGCATACTTGAATTTAATAGTACTATAAGACAAATCTATTGTGCACCAAAGGCAGTTAATAACCAAATATTTTTAACAATATTTTTAAATTAAACATTTTTAGCATGTTACACAATTGCTGTGATTAATTTGTGTTGCTTCTTCTCCACTTTATATGCAGCATCAAGGGATTTCAGAGTCTGAAATTGAAGGCTGTGAAGATAAAATTTCTAGAGAAGAAACACGAAAAGAATACAATTTAGGAGTTTTGAAACAAGTTCAAGCAATTTTTGGACATTTAGCATGTAGCAAATTACAGTATTATGTACCTCGTGGGTTTTGGAAGCACTTTAAGTAAGTTTCCCTTTTCAATGCCCTTGTGTGTTTGCATTGCTAAGAGACTTGAATCTTGAATAATATTATCTTGGTTTCTGTGCTTTTAGATTGTGGGGTGAACCTGTTAACTTAAGAGAACAGCATGATGCTTTGGAATTCTTCAACAGCTTAGTTGATAGTCTGGAAGAGGCCTTAAAACTTCTAAATCAACCTTGTATTTTATCCCAAATTTTAAGTGGCTCCTTTGCTGATCAAAAAATTTGCAAAGATTGTCCTCATAGGTATGTTTAATATTTGTGTTTGGTTTTGGAGTTTGAATTTATTATGCGGCATTTTTGTATTATGGAAAATGTATATTGTGTAATTAAAATTATGAGTGTAATGTGGAAACCTCTATACATAGAAATGAATCTATTGTAAAACTTTTAAATTAATCATATAGGCTGAACCAACCAGCGAATGAACAGTTCTGTTTTTTGGAAAAATGAGATTTCAAAACATTTTTCTTAGATAAACTCGCAGTAGTAACTTTTATATGTATGTATCCAGAAAGAAAACAACTAGAAAATGCTGTGTTTATCCACAGATTGGGGGGTTTTGATTCTCTGGGTCGGCACACTTTCTCATTTCACCCCTTTTATCACTGACTCAAAACCATAAACGTTCTCCCAAATTTTAGAAAATAATTAAATGTATCAGCTAAAAAAAATTTTTTTTTTTTTTTTGGGTTATGTGCTAAATGCTATAGTTTAAAGATGTACGAATTTTTAAAACGAAATTATTTATTCCTGGACAGTTATTTTCACTTAAATAATAAAATTTTACGTTTTAACTGGTATTTTTACAAAAATAAGGGGAGTACATATAGGATTCCCTGACTCCATAAAAAGGTGCTATATTTAATTTGCTTTCAGAATAACCTTGAAAAAGAAACCAGTTAATTTTCAAGTGTTTGAAACCTTGAAAGAATTTTAAAGGTTTCTTAACCAGCTTCCAATTAACCTTAAGACACGAATGTTTTTTATAAAAACTGGTAAAATTGATCTTTTTTTTGGCAGAGGATGAATATGTACAGGTATATAGTGTAAGTTATTTTTTGCAATTTCAGTTGTGTATGGAGGAAATGACTAAGGGGGGGAGGCAATAGTTTTTTGTTTTCTTTTTGAAAGAAATCATGTACAAAGTGTAAACCAATTGAAAACATATTTGTTTTAAATTTCAAAATATTAAAATCAAATTGTCATACTTATAAGCATAGGAATGGCTTTTAATGAAAAGGGATATACGAGGTCTGATCAAAAAGGTCCAGGACTTTCTCAATAATTCTTTATTAAAAATTTTTAACAATTATTCTAAATTATCACCTTCAAAGTATC